>NW_010411223.1:4079-4663 GCF_000710305.1 Buceros rhinoceros silvestris | reverse complement strand
AAAGAGGTAGTCTGATACCTTGATGGCAACAGTGAAATCTTTCACTAAAAGCTGTCTCTGTGATGGGCCAGACAACAGTATTGAGGAATACGACCCCTCCGCAAAGACTCTGAGGTTCTCCTAAGTGATTCAGTACCTTTATCCATCTATAAAAATTCAAAATTCCTACTAGGTTAACTGTGACTGACAGCAGAGTTAAACAATTACAGTGACAGGACAGTTCTGCAGAACAGTCTGGATTCCTCGACAGGCTCACATACTATCAGACATTGCACATTTTAATACTACCAAAAACAAGGTCATATAGCCAGGAATAAAGAAAGTAGGTCATGTCTGTAGATGAGTAACAGTGTCTTGGAAAAGCATCAGCTCTGCAGAGGCTTGAGGGCTCACGGCAAGCACAAAACTCAGTATGTTGTCTGGCTGCCAGCAAGGTGGGACCAGTTCCAGGTGTTACCACGGCATTCACTCTTGGTGAAGTCTTTGAACTGGTGGCAGTAACTCAGGAATGTCCATATTTGCAGAAAGGCATCAGAAAAGGCAAGAGCCAGGAGGAAGAATAATCCAAAATCTCTTTTAGGGAA
>NW_010411223.1:0-3971 GCF_000710305.1 Buceros rhinoceros silvestris | reverse complement strand
AGGGAAAGATCCAAGAATCACAAAATGCTTGCTTGTGTTTTGCTTCTTTAATTGAAAACACTTGACTGCAGTCAACATTAAAAAGAGAGAATATCCACAGAGGTAGAGAGTTCTTTAATCTGCACACAAAACCACATGAAAATCATGTCTGGAAGGCTGAAATACACAGAGGAAAGGCTGGATGTAGTTTGCCAGATAGGGAGAATAAAGTGATAAAAGTTTACAACTGGTAGAGTCTAGTACTTGAGATCTCTAAATCTCAAAAAGCATGTGTTGTGGAAAAAAGTTCTGCTTGATTAGGAATTCCTGAAATCACTTTAAGGAACTTGGCATTAGACGTGAGATTAAGTTACTCTACACAACCACAGTATCTTCCTGGAACCAGAAAACAGAAAAGCTAGGCTCTCTTAACAACTTCAGTCTCCAAGCACTGCTTCCTCCTTTCTCTGAAACCAAATGCCTGCAAACATCGGTCCAGGGTAAATGATTCAAAAGCATTCAGGCCATAGCAGATTTCCACCACTGACCCAAACTTCACCCACCCAAGTGCCTGGCCACAATAATAAGGCTTGAGAAGACAAACTCACCATTTATCTGCCAAAGACTGGTCTTCCGATTCCCCAAGCCACAGTTTCTCCTCTGACTGCTCCAGGTATTCTTCTGCCCACTTGGCAGGGGACACAGACAGTGGATCTGCATAGGACATCAGGAAGAATGAGGGGAAGAGCAAGATAGACAGACCATCAGTCAGATTAACTTCAGATTTTGCTCTCTCCACTTTACACAAAGTTAGCTAACATACAGAGAAGTCCTCTTCAAAGAAAGATTTTTTTATGCTTGTTTCTCCTAACTTCATTTATTCTGATCTAAAAACCAAGCCTTCGGTTCTGTGGGAAAATAACAGAAAATTGGCAAGGAGGATTATAAACATGCCAAAGTGACTCGCAACTGGAGCGTCAAAAAAACACATATATCATACTAATTGTTATTTAGCCTGTGTGCTTGTCAAGTAGAACATCTGTGTTTAGATAACACAGACCTGTGATAGACTCAGAGACACTTTATCAAACATGCCTGAAATTCATGCCCTGCTGTGGGAAAGATCAAAGCACAGTGGAAAACCACGCCTGCGAAAATACCTGATATACAGGAGAAAGCAGCTAGTTTGAAAATTTTTCACTCTCTAGCAAGGACCAAGCCCCACGGTGCCTGCACTCCCACTTGCAGGCCTCTGCCTGGATGCTGCTGCTTTGGAGATTCCCACAGTTTGCACCATAACAAGAATAAATTTACTCTTTGCATTTCATCCATGGTTTTACGTTTGTTCCAATGTCCTGCCTGTGCCAACTCACACAGGTTCAGACTCTGTATTAATACAGATGACACAGTGGTGCCAATAACCTTATGATTTTCTACTTTTATTTCACAGCTTATTTGACTGCTCCACGCGGGATACTATGTAGGTCAAGAAAATGAGCAACGCATTACAAGCCTCTGCCAGAAGCACAGCCTACAAAGCAGTAGGTTTTCATCAAAACTTTTTCAAAGACCTTTGTAAATGCTGATGTATATTCCCAGAAATAGAAAGAGTGAAGGTCAAAGAATGGGACTACCTGACTCTCTACAGTGGCCACTCCTGGAGAGGAGAATAGCACCTATCTAAATCCTCCTCATGACTTCCAGGTGAGGTCATGCATGGTAACAGGACCCCATTCCGGCCCCAGCTCTATACACGATGCAGGATGGCTTTTCAGATAAACCACTGACTTGCTTGAAACAGAAAGATGAACCTTTGGGCCAGAAACATTCCCACTCTGCATTTGCAAGGTGCAACATCTCTCTGCCTCCATGAAACTGCCCAAAAAAAAAAAAAAAAGTATTTGGCCAAAGCAAACTAAACTATTACTTATCTTCATAGCAAAGGCAAATTTAAATTTAGCCTTAGGAGAGGGAATTAGAGAATGTATAAGCAAGGAGCAGTACCAGCCCATTTCCAGAATGTGAACCATAATATTTTTATAAAAGCAGTTCAAATAGCCTGCTTCTCCTAAGTTCTCCAAATAACCTAAGCTAAAAACAAAAGACTCTTACACCCGAATGGAAGCTTCCACACCACGATGTTCCCAATTTATCTAAGCCATCACAAGGCAGCTTTATTATCCTGTCCTGTTTAAGCTGCTACAGTCGACACTGACTGCTGATCCCAAAGCATTACTCCAATTTCACATTCAGTAACTGGAGAGTATACTGTGCTATACGCAGGCATGTGACTGGGCAACATCTTGACAGCAATTCCAAAAGGGACATTTCACCTGTCACTTCAGCAATAAACTCCTGTGACCAGTCAGCCTCATTGTAATCTGAAGAGACATCACCAGCACTATCTGCTGTAGCCAAGAATTCCTGGGTCCAGTTTTCAGACAGTGCCAGGGTTGCCACACCTGGAGCTACAAGAAAAAAAAAAAACAAAACAAAAAGACACCAAAACACAGAAGTGAGGACTGGAGGACTCAAAGGCATCCTTTAAGTCTTCCAGGATAGTTCTCATCATCTTTAACCTTTTCCTTTCTCTTTGTTAGAATAAAATCACAGTAAGATTCCACTCGGAAAAAATCTCTGGAAGTTGCTAGCGTTGTCACAGCAGATTAACACTAAAGCTAGAGATTAAGTTGCTCAGGGCATTCATCAGGCAATTTCTGAGCTTGCCCAAGACTGGCCATTCCCCAGCCTCCCTGGGCACCTGTTCCAGTACTGAACCACCCTCCAAAGGAAAAAATGTTTCTTTACATCTAGTCAGTTCCCATTTCTGCAAGTTTTGTCCACTGTCCCTTGTCCTTCCGCTCTGTACCACTGCAAAGATCCTGGCTGTGGCTGCTGAAGACAGCAACTAGACACAGCACCCACCCACCCCTTAGACTCCTCTTCCCCAGGCTGAACAGCTCCCTCAGCCTTTCCTCTTACACCATGTATTCCAGTCCCTGAACACCTTACTGATCTCCACGGGACCTGTTCCCTGTTACGAGTGTACAGGGAAGCCCAAATCTGGATCAATACGCCAGATACAATCTCACAAGTGCTGAACAGATGGGAACCACTCTGCCAGGAGCTTAACCGTAACAGCAAGATCTTTTCCAGCTCTCCACCTACTCAAGCTCCCCTCACCTCGCTGAGGGGCCTGTCGGAAGCTTGACTGTTCAATCTCTTGCATCTCAGCCAACAGGTCATCCATCTTAAAGGTCTGGGGTGCACGGGACAGTAAAGGAGCATTCTGCTCTTGCAGGAACTCTCCAACCAGCTACCAAAGACAGAGGTGGATTATAAACATAGCATAGAAGATGAACAGGCAGAGCCACAGAGTGTGAGAAAAGAAATGGGCTTGTGCGGTGGAAAGCCTAATAGTAGGTAAGGGCGGAAACCAGCAAACAGAGCTGATGAGAAAAGCAGTAAAGAGATACATAAGTGTTCTTACCTCATTTTCAGTGGCCACTCCCAGCGGTTTGGATACCTACAAGCAATAGTGGGCAGTTATCCTAATAGCTTTGATCCCATACCCCTCTCCACACACAACCCACGATCTGGTTAGTTTACATCATTCTTGAGCGTAGGCTGTCAGCATTTTCCTGCATGAGCTGGCTGCTGAGATGGAACGTAAAGGAGCAGGAACACCTTGAGTGACACTGTCCAACCACCCTCTCACCACTTTTTGGGTTAGGATCGGCGACATAGAGCTCGCCATAGCGACCAGCACCCTCTGAGTGCCCATAAACAGAGTTTCCACAAACAGGCCCTCGCCCCACAATCCTACAGGACAAATTGGGTGACCCTCTGGCCTCTTTCCCCAGGAAAAAAAAAAAAAGCAACGCTACACCTATCTGCACCAACAGTCCCCCCTTGCGGGTCACCCCACACCCCCCTTCAGTCAGCACACCCCTATCCCGGGCTAACTGACCCAGTCCCGGGAAGGCCCCACG
>NW_010411222.1:21005-34905 GCF_000710305.1 Buceros rhinoceros silvestris | reverse complement strand
ACAGACACAGAAATTGGTGGTGAATGCTAAAATATCGCTGTAACTTTTCAGAAGTCGGTCACAGATAACGTTCTCCAACAGGCACCAAGAGCGTGGGGTTGTTCAGGCCGGAGAAGAGAAGGCTCCAGGGGGACCTTACTGTGACCTTCCAGTTCTGCAAGGGGACTGTAAGAAACATGGGGACAGGCTTTTTAGCAGGGCCTGTTGTGACAGGACAGCAGGTTTTAAACTGATGGTTTTAAACTAAAAGAAAGGAGATTTAGACTAGATATAAGGAAGAAATTTTTTACACTGAGAGTGGTGAGACACTGGCACAGGTTGTCCAGAGAGGTGGCAGATGCCCCATCCCTGGAAACGTTCAAGGTCAGGTTGGACGGGGCTCTGCACAACCTGGTCTAGTTGAAAATGTCCCTGCTCACTGCAGGGGGGTTGGACTAGATGACCTTTGAAGGTCCCTCCCAACCCAAAATATTCTACGATTCCATGATACTTCAAGCAAGAAAAAAAAAATATTGAAACCTTTTAAAAAAAAAATACAGAGGAAATGCCTGATCATTCCCACCCACCCGCAGGTGCTCTGAAAGTGCAGCACTGCAGAAGCCACCAGACACGTGGAGGAGCCAAATGGGCTCCAGGAGTCCAGTGGGTTTCAGTGCACTCACCAACTCCAAAATAACTGGCCCACACAATGTACTGCAATGGGAAAAGCTGATGCCCCACCTAAAAGCTTGTTAACAGCCTGGCTTGCTGTTGGGGTGTGGATCCCAAGGACAGTTTATTTACTTGTGGGTTTAGACAGGCAACTCCAGCTGCTAATTGCTCTGGTTTAAAACTTCCCTTGAATGTGTGGGGGGAAGGTACTAGCAAGCCGGGAGGGAAAAAGGTTTGCAAGGTTTGTGTGACCAGGTATGTCAGGTGTCAAGGGTGTTTGAGTCCAGGTGTATATTAGATATGTTCTGCTGAGGTTTTCAGGCTTTCCTATAAAACTGGTAATACAGCAGTAACTTGAGTCCTGAAACTTTCCGGAATCCTTGATCTGCACCTCTCCGTGAGCTGTGTCACACCAACAGGCTTCATCATAAAAGGATATCTTCAAGAAGTCCTGAAAACATGATTTATCTTTATGCTGTGGGCAATGTTTGAGGCTGAGTCTTTGCTAGACTGACTGGCAGAATAGGGAAAAGTATAAAAACTCTCAAAGCCCTTCTTTTGGTCCATTGGTGTTACCTGTTCCGCAGGTGCCCACATAGTCCTGCTAGTTCTGAATTTATAGATAAAAAATAAAATGCATTTCAGAGATACCGGTGCCAAAGACGTGTTCCCAACCATATGGCATCATGCTTAGCAACAAAAGCTCAGGGAAAGGCGAAGGACGGGGGGACATTCGTGGTTAAGGCTTTTGGCTGCCCAAGTAACAGTTGTGCATAGTGGAGCCCTGCGTTCCTGGAGATGGCTGAACACCTGCCTGCCCATGGGAAGGAGTGAATGAATTCCTTCTTCTGGTTTGCCTGCGGTCACAGCTTTGCTTTCCCTATTGAACTGTCTTTATCTCAGCTCACAAGTTTTCTCACTTCCACGCTTCTGATTCTTCTCCCATCCCACTGGTGGGGTGCTGAGTGTGAAGCTGGGTGGGGCTGAGCTGCTGGCTGGGGTAACCCACAACAAGGTCTCGTAAGCACAAAACCTCAGGTGACACAGAGAAAAAATAAAAAGGAGAAGAAAAAGACACGTAGAAACAAATGTATTTAGGAAAATGACACAGAGCATGTCTTGGCTGCTGTGCCTTCTGCTTTTGAAATATTGAAACACAGGGCAGCTGAGAAACAAATCTTTCCCTTACCTTTACCTCTCCTGAGATTCAAGGCTGCCCTCGTTCTACATGTGTTACTGTGACCAGAGGACTCCAGCTCAGTACTGCTGCCAAATCAGCAAGTGCTCATGCTCTTCTCTTCCCCCACACCCGCCAAAAGATGATTCTCCACCCTGAATATGAATGTGTGTCTTCAGTCTCCAGTTTCTGCTGGCCTGCTTGTGGATGAATCCAACTTCTGGATGAACAGCGGGTGAATGTTACCTGAGGTCTCCCTTGGCTGTGATGATATATTTCCTGTAGAGGAAAATTCCTGGCAATCTTTTCCTCATAGTTAAAACTACCAAGCTAGTTCAACCACCTAAAACTATGTAGCTAGAGACAGATTCTGGTGAATGGGAATCAGACAAGATTATAAGCAGTCCTTGAGATTAGATGCAAAATGATGAGCCAGCCTTCCCAAAGAGGTCTCAGTTGGAAGTGAATACAAACGTACAGATGAAAGCGAGCCTAGGCAGTGTGTGTGATCATTCGTGGTTAGTTACACAGCCAAGACTGCTCCAGGTTTGTGCAACAGGTTGTGCCTCGGTTATGCATGACACTCATGCTCCATCAGAGCAGCGTGTCTGGTTTAGCCTTCTATCATTACTGTATATTGAAATGTAATCATCTGGGAGACATCCACTCGATTTTACATTTTTAGATATCAAAATAGCACATGGATTGCACCCAGGGCAAGTTTTTGGCTCTGTAGGTGCACACTGTTTCGTTAATGTTGAATCTGCTACTCTTCCATTTTTGTCCTTTTTTGAAAAGAAGCAGAAGAGATGAGATGGGTCTGAACTGTGCTCCGGAGCTCTTACAGCCTGGACAAATGACATAGACATGGAGTAGCTAAGACAAAAGGGACTGAACAGAGGACTTCAGCATGAGTCAGTAGGACCAAATCCTCAGCCATCTGCTCTCCTTGAAACTCTGTGACTGATGGGTGTCTGGTTCTCTACTTCCTCCTGAATCACTTGCAACAGCTTTAAACATCAAAAAGCTGTGCTGGATTTAGTCCATCCATTTAGTCCATCCACTTTCTGGTTTTAACTTCCTATTCTGTTTGTGAAGAGCTTTTAATTCAATGGGTAACTTCCCTGGATGTGCTGGCACTATTCAGCAGCTGTCGTGTGGGAAGACTCAAGCATCCTTGGTTGCTTTAATGTTCAAAGCACTTGGACAGCCTTCCTCCCTTTGAGAAAGTGAGGGCTTTGGAAAGGTAGAAATACCTCCTCATCTCGGGGCATTCACAGAGCTGGAGCCAGGCTCTCAGCTGCCTGGCCTCCCGTCAGTAGTGTGACACATTTCTACCAAGCAGCTTTTGTGGTTTAGAGAATGAATCAAAGGATTTCCCCTGCAGCTCCTGGTGTTTGTTACAAGAAGCTGCGATATGTCTTGGCAGCCAAAATGATCCTGCTTCCTTCAGTTCCGCTCCAGATGAACGAAAGCTGGCCACGGCAGAAATGGAGACCCTGCATGTATTGCACTAGGCTGACCAAAGCTGAGAGAGGTTTGGAGAGCTTTCTAGATAACAAACAAAAGTAGTAGAGGCAGAAATAGAAAACAGGAAGAAATAATTTGGTTTGCTTGAAGTCCTAGTGAAGCGTGTTGGAAGCCTGAGAACTAAATGCTAAATCTCTCTCCTGGATCTCAACTGCTAACAGTTTTCCAACCCCAACTGAAGCTACTTGTCCATGTTGCTATTTCTACTGTTCTTGTTGCTACGAGATTTCTATTTTTAACAGCTAAAATTCAAACTACCTTGTTCAGGTACTTTGTTTAACTGAATTTCATCCCCATACACTGGCTTTTGATGTTTCTTCACTGCTGGGAGCTCTGGAGAGGGCACTGGATTGTGCAGTAACAAGATTACCTTGGTGAGGCTGTTAGGATGAGGTTCTTCCCAGCTAACTCAGTGGTGTGGAGCCTCATGTGCTCTCTTGCAGAAGAGACAGAAACAAGTAGTAATCAAATCAGACTGAAAGAAATCTAGCCATCTGCCTTGTGTCATGGTGACCAGAAGTTAGAAGATAAGCAAATTTACAAACCTAGTCTCCATGAGGTTGCTTCTTTTGGTCTGGGAACTCTGATTGCCTCACTATAGCAGATAGCTTTCTGATAAATGATAACAAAGTTACAGGGAACAGATCTGCCTTCTTACTAATGAAAAACATAACAGTAAAAAGCTAGGGAAAACAAGCCACAACTGGTCCATCCACTTAGTGGGTTTTGATTATTGCCATTTACTGGAATATTTGGCTTTGGAACAGTCAGGAGCATCGAAGACACGTTTTATCTCTGTCATGCGCTTAAACACCGATTTTTAAGGGACCCAGTAGTAACATGACCTGATCAGTGCACAAACTACAGATGATAGGTGGGATGGTTTTACCTTTACAGGATGGGCTTCCAAGCAATCACAGGTATTAAGAAGGCACCTAGTAATGGGAGATTCTACATTGCTGATGCCACAGAAATGTCAGGAATATATCCAGTGTTAGATAGTGCTCCAGGCATTCAGAACAAAACCTTCAGTTCCCGTATTCTGTCTTCATTGCATCTTCAGTCAAACATAGGAATGAGCCTGTCCTGTCCGCTCCTCCCCGCAGGTGCAGCCTCTCACTTACTGCACCCCCACCGTGGTACACAGGGTTTAAGTGACCTTGGTCTGCACAGGAGCAAGTGTGAGCCAGAGCCTGTCTGCATCCCAGTCCCTGGTACTAACTGTGAACATCAAGTGTTGTCACTTCTGGAAGCTGACACTGTCTGCAAAAATATGCCGTTAACTTCAGAAAGTGCCATGAGTTAAAAGAGACTGAGCTGGAAAGTGAAATCACTGAACAGAAAGAGTTCTGCTCTAACTCAAACCAGGACAAGCTGACATAGTTGCAGGTGAAATCTCTGCTTCAGGCCTTTTCTTAGCAGCTGTAACAAAGTCCTTTAGCAAGAAGGAGACTTGAGAGAAAGGAGCAGAAGTCAGTAATTCCTATCTCTACCCTTACTGTTCCTTGGAAGTATCTTTGTTCATAATCCTTACAGAAGCGGTTTGAGTGCCAGCTTCGGCAAAGGCTAAACTTATAATTAATTTGGAGCCCTTTGCCAAATGAATCACACAGAATCACAGTATCACAGAATCATCTGGTTGGAAGAGACCTTCAAGATCATCGAGTCCAACCATTCGTTCCGTGCTGCCAGGGTCCCTAAACCATGTCCCTCAGCACCACATCTACATGTCTTTTAAACACCTCCAGGGATGGGAACTCCACCACTTACCTGGGCAGCCTCTTCCAATGCTTCACAACTCTCTGTGTAAAGAATTTTTTCCTGATTATTTGACCTAGATCTCCCCTGGCGCAACTTAAGGCCATTTTCTCTCCTCCTATTGCTTTTTATATTGGAGGAGAGACCAACCTCCACCTCTCTACTTCCAGGAAGTTGTAGAAAGTAATAACGTCTCCCCTCAGCCTGCTTTTCTCCAGACTAAACAACCCCAGTTCGCTCAAGCTGTGTATGTGTATAGCCCTTATACTTCCAACAGCTCAGAGTAACCTGCACAATGGTGACATACTGGTGAAGGGAACTGTGACCTTAGTGGTTAATGCATGGCTCTGGGGAAGGGACATCTGGTTTGTCCTCCTCTGCCCTGCACCCCACACTTACTGTATGAGGAGTTTCAAGCCACTTTAGCCTTTCCACGTATCAGTTTCTCTGTCTGTAAAACTGGAATAGCAACTCCTCTTCCTTTGTATTTAATGACTGTAAAGTTCTTGGAGGGCTTAAAATATGAACAGAAATAATAATCAAGGCCAAAATTAAAATAGACAATTAATGTATTGAAGAACACTTCAACACTCCAATAACTGTCCTAATCCATAACAATTGTTTAATTAACCACAAATGCTTAAATCTTTCGATTTCTATCACCCTGAAGGTGTCTGGGCATTTTTTTGGAGTTCCTTGCTGATTTCAGTACCAGGTCCTGCCAAACACTTTGTTCCACTCCCAGCTGCCTCAATGACATGATCATTGAGAATATAGAAAGGCAAAGCAATTTCCTGCCCCGATGCTGGGACACACTGCTGTCAGCATACCGACTTGCTTTGGGCAGCTGGAAGACATTGTTTCTTAATGCCAGTTTTTGGAAGGCAGAGCTGATGATGCATGCTTATGGCACAGGCTGCTGCTGCGAAAGCCAGTACCTGGGAGAGTTTTTTGTGAAATGAGAATGTTTTCTGGCACTGCGGGAGTCACTGCAGCAATTTCGGGTGCTGGCAGACTACAGCATTTGCTGAAGCTGCTGTCAGAGATGAGGAGCAGCACTGGCTTTCTACTTGGATGAGTAACTCCTTGTAACTTTGACAAGGTAAAAAGAGTAAGGAAGGCAAGTGCTACAGAATGAGGACTGTTCCCTTTCTGCAGGTTTCTCAGCCTGCAGAGACGTTACGGTGCTGTGAAGAGCAGTGGCAAGGAGAATGTGCTCAGAGCAGGAATAGTGTGACTGAAAAACACTGCTGTAATGCAGGATGTTGTTCCCCCAGCAGAATGGATGCAAAAGACAGGAGCTGAGGAGTCACTACTGGAATGTGTGTCTTTTCTCAGTGAGCAAAGGTTTTCACAGCTACATGGTGCTAAGGAGCAAGTTCTCTTCTTAAAACAAACTTAGTCCAGGAAAATCTGTCTCAGCTAAACTGATTCTGGAGATTTCAAAAAACAGAAGTCGGTACTTTTTGTTCTCTCTCTCTTTTTTTTTTTTTTCATGCGAAAGGGAAAAGACAGTGAGAAATTAAGGAGCCTGGCTTAGTATGGTTTCCAGTACAAATCAAATCTGGTTTCTAGATGACACTAAACATGAAAATGACTTCCTACACTTACTGCTGTGTGATCCTGGGCTGATGAAGCTTGAAACCTATATGCAAAACTAAGGCAGAAAAAAATCTTGACTTGTTGCTGTGTCTTCCTTTTATGGAGAACATTGGTATTTTGGACAATGGGAGATAGCTGAACAGGTTTAAATCTTTGACTTTGCCAGAATGAAACACGCCAGACATAGAAACTGCAATTGTTTAAAAATATGGTGCTTGGAATAACTGCTTTTTAACTCCGCTGCATAGATGAGCCAACGTTTCTTATTTAAAGGGGAAAAAAGGGATTAATCAGTTTTAAGACTCGACAGAGCATGAGCTGTCATTATACCATTCAGCATATTCCAGGCAAGAAATGTCACCCATCTGCCAGCATTATTGTTGAAGAAAGAAACGCTTGTCTAAAAGACCTACAGGCATTGGAGAATTTTCCCAGTAAATAGTCCATTGTCCTTGTTGTAAAATGTTCAAACCATGCTGCCATTCTATTTTCAGTTTTGTTTGCTTCACATTCCAGCCATTTCATCTTGTTAAGCCTGTATTTGCAGGTTAGACCTTATGGAAGTAATCTGATAAACTTTGATAGATTTTGCCTGTCCCAAATTCAGGACCTCATTCCTCTTTAGGGAAGTGCTAAGGTATAAGCTTAACTTAAAATTTAATTTGAAATCAGTAGAAGTTGAGTACTTTTCTGTGCAGTCATTTATTAATAATGTAACTTGAAGTATTTCCTCACTCAGGATGTTTTCATATTCTGCATTTTCTAGACCTTGAGAATGTTTTTCAGAGCTCTTGCTGGCCCTACCTCAATATCCATCAGAAAATCTGTGGTCTCAGATAAACTATGTTAGCTACTGTTTCCAGAGCCCACTTCTTCCAACTGCTGCACTACATGTATGCTGCAAATTTCTGGAACATCACAGATGCTAATGCATTGCAGGCATCTTAAAAATGCAACTGTTTACCCTCCACCCACAGCAGGATGCTCCAAGAGCTTTTTCTGATCCCACTTTTGCTGACAACATCCTCATCTCAGCCTTGTCCAGACACCCATGCTCCTTTGGTGGTGCTCTGGTAAGGCAATGAGTGTACCCTGGGGAGACCAGGCAATCCAGCTGGTTGCAGTTCAGTTTTCCTTCTAACAGCTGGCTCCTTTCCCCGTGCTTCACGTTACAGGTTGTCCCGTGTCATGTGCCAGGCAGTCATCACCTGGCTAACCACACACGGGGCAGGTACTCCGGCTGCAGTCATTACTGTGCCAGGTGCACAGCTCATTCTGCATTTGTGCCTGCTATACTTGGACTTCGCCATCTGCTTGTGGCGACTGTGCAGTAGTTTTTCCAGGGTTGCAGTAAGTCAGATCACAAGGTATTCTGCACTCAGCTGCCTGTTTCAGCCTCTCCTTCAAGAACCCCGTCACTCTCTCTAAACTGTAGGCAGCAAAACCACACGTACAAATTCTAGTTCCTTTTCCAAAACTGTGTGCCCACACCTAGCTATCAGTTTCATCACCATCAGATCTCATTGATAGCTAGGCTTCCTGTTTTTCAAGCTTGAAAGAGCATTGCTTTAGCCTTGTATAGTAGCATTTGTCTTTTATCTTCATGACTGATTTTGTAAACTGGATGTAGTTTTTCCAGTGGCGGTCACCTCAGCCCTGCAGACACAGGTGAAATTCTATTTTCATTGCCGCTGTAGACAAGAAATACACATCCTTTTGTGCTCAACATACCACTACTTAGTTCTATTAATCTGCCACATCATTTTCAAAATAATTGATTTTCAAGTAGCCTTATGGTTGAGTATAGTCTTTGCTTCTAGCTACATGACCTTGCTTTTGGCTGCATTAAATCTATTAAATGTGGCTAACCAAAGCTTAGTAAAGTGTAATTAAAACTAGGAATGTCAGCTCTCTTAGTGCTTCCGTGTAATTAACAGTTGCCTCTTGTTTGGAATCTTGTAGATAGAAGTACAATTTTACATGAAAATATTTTGCTCGTTGCTGACTGTTTGGCTTTCTGAAGGTACCATGTCTGATCAGTTTAATTAGTTTAGTACAATAAGAAGATTTTAAGAAAAAATATGAGTAACTTTAGGAATATTAAAAAAGCCATTTAACAATTTACTGGTGTTACAGTGATAGAAACTGGCACCATTTTTTCTGCCTCATCAATTTCAGAACTTGACTAGCTAGCCCGAAAAATTCCTTTGTATACAAAAGAAAGTTCTGAGCTTCATTTACTTTTTTCCCCCCCCAGGTTTTTTTTGCTGTGATTATCCTAAGAACACTTTGAAAGTGTATCTTTTAAATATGAAGATGGACTGTTTGTATAACCTAGTATCGGTTCAGAATTTCATGCAAATTCAGATCAAAAGGAAGCAACACTGAAAGTGCTGCAAACTCCTATTACTGGTCCAGAAATTTAACTACTATTTTGAAGCATAAATTTATCATGACAATGCATCTGTGGTTGGAAGAATCTCAGTATCTCATGTCCTGATCACAAGTAATGTTAACTAGGAAGGTGATGCCTTTTCAAGTGCAAGAGAGGAAATAATAAGTTAAAAAAAAAAAAGATAAGATGCAGAGAAAGGAGATGACATGACAATGGAATGAAGTGATATTCTATGATTTAATGACCATGCTTTTAAATCTTAATCAGCACTGAATAGTGGTGGTGAATGGAGTTCAGTCCAGTTGGTGGCCAGTCATAAGTGGGGTCCCCAGGACTCAGTGTTGGGGCCAATTCTGTTTAATGTATCAATGTATGAGGGGACCGAGTGCACCCTCAGTTAGTTTGCAGATGACACCAGGTTAGGCGGGAGTGTGGATCTGCTTGAGGGTAAGGAGGCTCTACAGAGGGATCTGGATAGACTGGATAGATGGGCTGAGGCCACTGGTATGAGGTTCAACGAGGTCAAGTGCCAGGTCCTGCAAAGGTTGTTGTTGGGTCACAGCAACCCCCTGCAATGCTAAAGGCTTGGGGAAGAATGGCTGGAAAGCTGCCCAGCAGAAAAGGACCTGGAGGTGTTGATCAACAGCGGCTGAACATGAGCCAGCAGTGTGCCCAGGTGGCCAAGAAGGCCAATGGCATCCTGGCTTGTATCAGCAATAGTGTGGCCAGCAGGGCCGGGACAGTGATTGTCCCCCTGTACTCGGCACTGGTGAGGCCACACCTTGAATACTGTGTCCAGTTTTGGGCCCCTCACTCCAAGAAGGGCATTGAGGCCTGAAGTTGTGCCAGAGGAGGTTTAGATGGGACATTGTGAAAAATTTCTTCACTGAAAGGCTTGTCAAGCACTGGAACTGGCTTCCCAGGGAAGTGGTAAAGTCACCATCCCTGGAGATATTTAAAAGACATGTAGAGAGACATGATTTAGTGGTGACCTGACAGTACAGGGTTCATGGATGGACTTGATCATCTTAAAGGTCTCTTCCAACCAAAACGATTCTGTGACTTGATTACAGTATGTTAAATGTCCTTACATGTAGTAACAGTTGGTGCCAGGCTTGTTTATCTAACAAAAAAAAAGAAGCAGTAGACACTAGCAGCTCGCAAGTAAGGCCAGGAGAAATACAAACCAAAAAAAAAGAGATAGTCTCCTCCTCAAGGAGGGTTGGTTGAGAGCTGCACGGAACTATTTAGGGAGCTGGAGCATCCTCATCCTTCCATATGGAGGATATACACTACATACAAGTGACTGGTCTTTCAGCAGCAGTAACTGGATAAAATTCAATGGACTACAGAACAAAGTAAACATTTATTTCCTGCCTACGAGTTAGAGCCCCCGCACTGCAAAAGACAACTGGGAGATTATGCACAAAGAAGTTAGTTAAGAAACCTTTAGGAAATATTGAGAAAATTTTTGGATGACTTAAACAAGACTAGTAGAGATTTTGACCTTTTCACATTTCCAATGATTTTCTTTTTTCCCACTGTGCTATAACCCTCCCCTGTGAACCTCCCAATGCACAAAGGTGTTGATGTAAGTATGTAGATATTACATTGCTACATGATCTATATCTTATTACAAAAGCAGTTGAGGACATTTTTTACATCAGGTAAGGAGTCATCAGCATGAAATACTTTACTGTCATTTCTGAAATGACTACAACTGAAATATTTCCGAGGTTGAATAGTTACAGAAAATGCCAAGGTCACACAACAAAAACATTACCTGAGGGAAAAGACAGTGGTAAATGTCCTCCTTCAAAAATATGCCTAACCATGTACCTAGTTTGGAGGGTACAAGTTTTAAATACAATAGAACACCTTTATTTCTCTCTTTTTTTCCCTTTTGCTTCAAAACCAAACAAATCATTAATGGGATCTTTTTTGGTGTTAAAAAAAAAAAGTCCATTAAGTAGAAAAGTAACAGATAGGCTTTGAAAAGTATCACTTGCCCTAGTAAGTAATTTCTGTAATATCCTGTAGCTTACTATCCTAAATAAGTATTGCATGACAGGGAGAAAAAGTGAATTTGTATCAGAAGTCTTGGTCAGGACATCAAATAGGAAAAGAAAGCCCACAGCTACATTTTCTAGGTCTACCATGGCAACTGAGAAGTGTCTGAAGAAGCAGCGGTGTGTCTGGGGCAGACTCCTCCAGCTGAGCTAGCCACTGAGTGCCCTGCAGCATGAGTCGTACAGCTGCTGTACGTGAGTGTCTAAGGCTGGGGGGAGATGTGGTCCATCCAGTAAGATTACAGGTGTTTCACTGCATCCCTTTCTGCCACATTTTCCCCCAGTTTAAAATACGACTAATGCTTATTTTCTTCTCTCTCACATCTGTTGAGCTTGTAGACACAGCTGCTAAAAGAATTGCTGGTGGCACATTTGTGCAGCACAGTATGGAAGGGATCCCACACCTCAGATGAGACTTCAAAGAGAAATAATTAAGAACTTAGTTAAGTAGAAGAATATTTATAAAACAGAAGCAAAATATATGCTGGAATGCCCTTAAATTCCACAAAAGTTGGCTCAAAGCATTACAAGTAGCAGGAGTGAGACTTAGAAAAGACTTATTGTGATAAGACACATGAAATAGTCCAGCAAAATGTAATATTGTTGCTTTTTATTTGCTAAAAATAACTGCTTTCATATGCTGATAATTTGTTCTGACATTAATTTCAATGTGAAAATCCTAAGAGCATCCTGCATAAAAATATATATTTTTTTACAAAAGATAATACCATAACCATCATATTTTACCTGAGAGGTTTATGACGGAAGTCAAAATCACTTATATCATGTCTGGAAACTGTTATAAATAAAGTATCACAAATAAGTTGTTCAATTGGGATGATTCTGAAAACTTCATTGCATTAAGACGCGTTTGCTCCACTGAATCAATCACTCTCTTTGGCAAAGTAAACAAGATTTTTCATTTTAGAATATTTTAGAAAATTATTATTCAGTCTTCAGTTTCTACGTGCAGTCCCCATTGTTCCTTAAATTGCAGGAGGTACATTTCTTGGTCCTCCAATGATTCATCCGATACCTCTTTCTCATAGAGTCTGGACAAAAATCCCTCTTTGTCAGGATCATCACACTTGAATACTCCTTCACACACCTTATTTTCAGTACCAGACAAGGTAGGAATATACAGTCTACCTGTGTGAGGATCCCAGTCTACTAATATGGTCTGTTCACCCTCTTTCTCTGTGAGGCTCTGGGCTATTTTTTCCAGCTGAGGATAGGACAGCTTCCCAATTTTTTCAGTAGCCAAGTCCACTAAGTTGATACGGGTCTCAGCTGGCAATTCATCTGCTGTGTTGACTATCTTCAAATTAAGTTCCTCCATTTTCTGTCCCAAACAAGGGACTGCTGCCCGCACCTCTAGTTGGGGGCAATAAGGCTGTCCTGTGTTCTTACTAACCAAGCTCCCCAAAGCAACCTGTGGCTCATCTAGTAGTCCTCTGGGGGCAGAAGACTTTTCTTCTAGTTTCTGAATGGGACTGAAGTCTTCAGCCCTTACATCATGTTCATACTCTACAGTCCCTGCAATTTCCTGTCTCCAAGTATTCTTTGTTCCAGGCTGGCCATAAGATGGACAGTTCCCACTTTGGTCCCTGTCCACTAAAATATCCTCTTTATGTGAAATCTCTTCATGTGAAATTTCAAGCAAGTGTTTTGTTCCCGACACTTCTTTTGAAGGCAAATCCTTTCCTTTGGTGCCATTGTAAACAGTGTAATAACAGGGACTTTTCCTTTCTGACAGATGAATGGACTCCTGAGATGTCTTGTTCTCATCTACATTAATAGTGATAAGGTTGACCACTATTTTTTCACGTGGTATGAATACCATTTCCTTGCATTTGTCAGTGTATTGCCATACCTGGAAAGCAAAAAATATTTTTGAGTGACTTTTAAGAAAAATACCATCTTGCTGCTTCTTACACTGCCATATATTTTTAAAATATACTAGACCTTAGAGGAGGTTATTTCAATTTAGGGAAGAAGGACGTTCATCATATAAACCTCCAGGAGTGTTAATATGCTCCGCTTTTTTTAGTCTACCCAAAGTAAAACCACATTACAACCAGGTCTAATATCCCTTTTGTCCTCTTCCCAATGTCAAAATAATGGTTAGAACAATTCTGAAAATTCTGGTTTTGTTTCCACCCGAGTAAACTCAAGTGACTTTGAAGAAAACATGAGAATTGTCCTTGGGTCACAGGTTACAGAATTTATTTCACTCTTTTTAATCAGTGAAGAGGATGCACAGTCAAAACTGAATCCCACAAGCAGAGCGTCAGGTATCACGTTAAGGTGTAGCTTACAGAGAATGAAATAGTTTCCTTTCACAGAGGAAGCTATACATCAGGCTGAAGTGCAGTGTATGAAGCCTGCATTCTGCCGTCTGTCACAGGTGGCTTTTATGACTCTGTGATAAATCATTTAGTTGAACAATAGGGATCTTTCTGAAATGAGTAATATTTCTAACAGGTATAAATACTGTATGAGCAGTCACTAAAGGGAAGCGCAATAACAGCAACCAGAAGCTGCATTTGAGTGCTTTTAAGCTTGAATGGAAGACTAAGACCGCTAATTGGTATATTAGGTAGTCTGAAAGCCTCCCCACACCAAACTGCTTATTCCACCTCCCTCTGACCATACAGGTACCCATGTGGAATAGTCTGTAGGTCGGGCAAGCCACAGAGCATCCTTAAATACCAGGTC
>NW_010411222.1:7638-20925 GCF_000710305.1 Buceros rhinoceros silvestris | reverse complement strand
TAGGGAAAGCCACAGAGCATCATTAAATACCAGGTCTACATTCATTTATTACCTTAATATCAACTGAATCCAGAGGTTGAGAAATAAAATTGAAGCTTCAAGGTGATCATAAGGAAGTGCAATGGACATTAAAAAACCCCCCCAACATACAAATTATACATTTATTAGAGAAAAAACTCCAGGAGTTGAGTTCAGTCTGCTACTGAGTGGGAATTTTCCCTAAGTAGCTCCTTATATTCTTGGACTGCAAATATAGCTCTTCAAGGGAGACCATGCTATACCCCCTGCCATGCCCTGTGTCCCAGGGTATAGAATAAAAAATAAGAAATACTTCTTACCAGGGCTTGCAGTGACAAGGGGCAATGGTTTTAAACTGAAAGAGGATAGATTTAGACTGGATATAAGGAAGAAATTCTTTACTATGAGGTTGGTGAGGCACTGAAAGAGGTTTCCCAGAGATGCTGTGGATGCCCCATCATTGCAAGAGTTCAAAATCAGGTTGGATGGGGTTTTGAACAACCTGATCTAGTGACAGATGTGCCTGTCCATGGCAGGGTAGTTGGACTAGATGATCTTTGAAGGTCCCTTCCAACCCATATCAGGCTGTCATTCCATGATTCTGTGATAAAGCTTGTCAAGTGCAAGAGGTGTCTCCGTGCACATTGGAACATGCTGCAGCAGTAGCTGCTCTACTCCTCCTGAACCCTTCTGAGCCCACAGCCTGTTTGTGAACATTTCTCCTATCACCTCTGTGCTGCTCTAGTTTTCTTCAGAAAGAACAGCCTGTTGAAAACAACTCCCTTATACCTTCCATTCCATGGCACCATGCAGATTGGATTAACATCAAAGGGCTCATTCATTATTGTAATTGCGTGTTTATGGTTGAGCAACTTGATTAGACATAGCTGTGAAAAAGCTCTACTGGGCTCATGAGCTGAAAATCAGATTTTATGTGTTCTTTCTAAAAATTAACAAACTTTGCAGCTCTAAGAAACTTGCAAACACTTTTGCATAGAATGTGTATTTGGGCTGTCTAAATAACAGAATGCGTTTGTTTGTATGGTTTTGGGTGTTAGAAAATGGTGCAATATTTGAAAGTATTCTTGAAATCCAGATTAAATTATCTGTTTGATGCACATTTGCTAAATCCTTCACAATCACAATGAAGTGGAAAAATTTTTAATACCCAGTAATAAGCCAAGAAAAAACACGATGGGGTTTCTGTACTGCTTAATTATCTTTCCTTCTTGTTTCTGAATTCCACCAATTAATAACTCTTGTTCACTGAATCTCTGCACTGTTTCTTCCTAGATAAATTTAGGGAGTGTCTTCCTAACAGAACTTGCCTCACTACACCTCAGACCTTGCTGATGGAAATGACTCTTCCCAAATGAACGCTCTGTTCTGATCCTCATTAGCTCTGGTCATCCTGTCAGACACAATTGCTAACTTAAGCTATTACTCTGCTTTTCTTGCATTTAATAATTCTCAATGTGATGTTCTTTTCTTGATCTGAGTGGCAACCAGAACTTTTATTTGCCATGGTTTCCTCTCAGCTGACTCAGAGCCCCCAAAAATGCACAGCTCTGCTGTGAGTGCCAAGGTTGGCAGCGACATCCTGCAACAGAGAACACTTACCAGGTTTGTTGGATGTTTCTGTTTGCTGACGTGAATATACCTGTGCACACAATAGCATGTCATTGAAATAAAAAGGACTGCCAGCATGATAGGCAGAACATATCCAAATGCGATTGTTACAGTCTCATCTTCTGTTTTATCTGTTAACAAAGCAGATGTCTTCATTGTACTGAGCAACTTTTTACTGTATTCAGATAGTAATGTTGCATGCACCACACTGCTTTTTGTCTATGGGATACAAACGTTTCAGATAAACAAGGAATTTGCAGGAAGTTTAAAAAAAGACATTTGAGCTGCAGGACAAATTTTTATTGTTATCTAAATTATAAATTAAATTATAAAAAGAAGTAGCGAGCCCTCTCTCAGGTTCTCCTGTTGCTAACTTCAGACTGACCCAGCTCTGTCTCTCCCAAACCTCATTCAAGGAGAAAAAATATTCTCCATTCACTAAGACTCAAAGAATGCAGATTGTTTTCTTCAGAGGTTCCAGTCAGTAGATCCTACTATGTTTTATTAAAGGCAAAGATTTTTTCATCAATATAAGCACACAGAGAGGGGAGAAACAGCACTGGCTTTCAATCTCAGAATGGAGACATTAAAAAACTTGTAAACTCAATCACCATGATTTTTTCTAACTTGCATCTTTTTATATTTTCCAGCTGACACATACCTTTCAAAGTAGCAATGCAATATTCTTTGGAGAACCTGCTGTGCAAAAGTGGTGTGGTGACATGTATCTGTGCGCTGACACAGTAAGTTGTTCCAGGTTCTAACCAGGGCACAACCAAGGTGTTGTTGCTGATGGAGAACCACCACTGGAAGACATTAAAAAAGACTTTTTTTCCCTTTAACTGCTCAGTTACAGAAAGGTAAAGTTCTTATATACAAAATGTGTCACAATTTTCTGGAAAGAATAATGATCCTATAAGAACTGCCTGCTGCATACTTTTGTTTTCTGAATGAAATTAAAACTCACAGTATTTATATAGGTCACATCCTCTCTGAATATTTTATCTTCCATTCAATCACTCTACCACTACTGAACAATTTCATGCTTTATACCAAGTAGGACCATGTGCCTCCACTAGCCCATATTCTCACGCTGACGTTGCAATAAAGCATCACTCCAGCCCTGTCCTGCACAGGCCAATAAAAGGCACATGGTATGGTTCCACAAAATCTTCCAATCTGGGATTCACTTGGGAGCCTTAGAATAACGGGTGTTATGCAGACCATGGAGGCAAAAGTAATTGCTACATGTCAAGCATCTTTATGAAAAAAATAAAATCCCAACAAATCAAACGAACAAAATACCCATCAAAAAACTTTTGTCTTCCTCTAATTGCTAGTCCTGGCATTTTAATATCCCTTTTGACACAAGGTGACCTTTTTGATGTAAACTTTGTGTCTCTTTTCCAGAAATTCAGAGATTTGCCAGACAGAGATTGTGCCTGGAGGACAGGAACAGAAGAACAAATGTTTTTGTAACTGATCACTGAACTCTTCCTCATCTACTGTGTTTATGCCGGGAACTGCTGCTTGCTGATGAAAAGTAAATCTGCAGAGACAGACAAATGAAGATATTCACATCTGGTGACAAATGATGCACTTTGTCGCAATGTATTGTGAGCAGTGCCAGCAGACTGACTGTCTGGGGAGCAGCTCTGCCGAAGAGGACTGGGGACAGGCAGCAAGCTGAACATGAACCAGCAATGTGCCCTCACAGCAAAGGAGGCCAACAGCATCCTGGGCTGTGTTAACAGGAGAAGAGGGAGCGGATGGAGGGGAGGGATTATCACCCTCCACTCAGCGCTCACAGTGCCAAATGGTGGGAGAATGAGAGACAATGAACAAGCTGAAAAAGAGAGGTTCAGACTGGATATAAAAACCACTTTTCCCGAAGAGGAAAGTCAAGCAGCGGAACAGGCTGTGCAGTGCCTGTTCTTGGAGGTTTTCAGGATGTAACTGGGCAAACCCTGAGCGATCTCATCTGAGCTCACAACTGATCCTGCTTTGAGCAGGACTTTGGACTACAGACCTTCAGAGCTCCCTTCCCACCTGAATGACACAACAACTCCTATAAGGATTTGAATCCCATTTGATCCTTGCTGTGACAGACAAAGTGCATTCTGAGAAGCACAGAGCACAGATTTAATAGGTGCGGCTCTACAGCCTTGTCAAAGCTTACCCGCTTCTTTGTTTTTTTGTTGAGGACAGACACATTATATTGCAGGCCAGGATACACTTGAAGCAGAGATATGAATTCTTCCTCAGGATTTCTCTTCCACTTTCCAGGAGCAGTCAGAATGATTGAAATAGAGTTCTCGGTAGAAGACACACTTACCACAGGTGGGTCAATTTTAGCTGAAAAAATGCACATGTACAAAAAGCAGTCAGACGCAGCAGAGGCACACTGATTCGACCATGCAGCTTCTTAAAGTGGACGATACTAATTTTTTTAAAATGTTTTGGGGGTTCTAAGTAGGACTTTGAAGTATTCATTTATAATGATAGAGAATTAATTTACCAGATAACTAAGAGGATCTTCACAGTGAGAAGGTAAACAGAGACTTGGAATTTTGCCTAGGAATTCCTGTGACTTCACAGGATAAACAATCTTGAAACTCAGTTTGCTAAAACAAGCTAAATTACCAATGTGGTCTCAGATTATCTGGTACAGATAAGAGGTATTGTGCTCTAGAGGATGATTACTGTTTGGCTTAACAGACCCTTTTCAAAACCAAGAGTTCGTTATAACATGGACGTGCCACAGCTTTTATTTGCCTCTTTTATGATAGCATAAAAGAGTATTCAGTATATATAAGGCCATATATATTAAATGGCCTTATATCCAAATATGCATATATCCAAATTCTAATATAATTATTTCTACTACTTCTGCCAAAAGCGTAAATGTGAAACAACTACAAAATATCTAACCTCATGTTAAAATTAAAGTATCATATGCTATGAAGGCACATCCATTCTGGGCACACAGTATTAACCAAGGTCATTGAACATCTGGCTGCGTGATTAGCTTTCCTTACTGTCTGTAAGAGGGTTGAATCGCATGGTCTCTACCCAGTCAGAGCACATCCCATTTAGGAAGGCTTTAACGCTTGCATAGTATTGTTCTTCGTAGTCAGAGGTCTCACTGGAGAGGTCACACCATGTTCTGTTGATATTCCTGCATTCTGGCTTTCTAATCCATTTGCCCACACCGTATCTATATGAAAAAGAAAGAGAAAGGAGCTGTGCAAGATCTATTGCAATTATACTAGGTAATAAGATATATAGCACAGAAACTGATACTACAGCTGATAAAATGGTTTGCTTGTTTTGTGTAATTCTGCAATCTCCATGAATTCCCAACTTCAGCTTAGATAAAATATACGATTTCTAAAATTTTTAATGAAAAATAAATCAGAGTAGGTCCTATCCAGAAGGGGCCATGTGGAACTAACTGGGATGTTACTGATACCAATTGAAGTCCAGTTTTGCTTGCACAAACGACACATCTCCCAACTTCGGTCTTCACAGCTTTAGTTTGAACTCCAAAAACATGATAACAGAGTCGGGATAACTATTTATATAGAGGCAAAGAGCTGTCAGAATGGTCAGTGGCTCACCCTGGTGTATGGAGACTTGATGCTCAGGTCTCCAAGATGAGTGGACAGGAAACTACTCATTGCTGACTGTTACTACTTCTTCTAGCTTAAAAGAAAGACTTCACTGAAATACAATGAACTTAATGGGAGTATGTCTGCTGCCAATAACGCCTTAGTACGGACCAGCTCTTACACACTAGTAGAAGAAATCACCATTTCCATGAAAAATTCCTGCCTGGATTTGCTTAGAAGCTCCTGTTTCTCAAACCCACATTACTACTAACTCCCCTTTAGCTCTTAATTAGTAAGAGCATGAGTCAGCTTCTGCATGACTGCAAGACAGTATCACTCATCAGCATTTTCCATCTAGCTCTAGGCCTTGCTCTCTTTGGTACGTAGAGGTACACATGAATATTTTTGTATTCAGTGTGAAAGACAGCCACACCTGTGCCTACAGGCTCTTCTATGGACCAGCTGACCTTGCAGAGTCAGTGTAGCTAGTGCTCTCTGAGCATTTTACCTTCTACACCATTATCGTTCACTCTGTAATTACTGAGCGCTCTCCCCTTTTCTAGGAGGTGGACTATGGCACTCCTCTCTTAGCTCAGAGGGCAAGATCTGAGCAAAAGAGGTTGCAGTCTCTGACTGTAGAAGCAACTCCTTGCATTTTTTAGTAGCCAGTTCAAGTTACAGGAAACTTCTGGAGATCTACATTTGTTTTAGTGTCATGAAAACATTACTGTATCAAGAGAAGTGTAAATATTAGAGGTAAAGATGGGAAGCATTACATCCACGACAACAGTGCTACACCTATTTATAAGCTAAACTTTCATCACGGTTCTTCAGAATGACCCAGTGCTCTCTCATGGGAATAAAGAAAATGGATTCTGGTCCTTACTCGATTTCCTTGATATTCTACAAAGGTGCAGATCTTGAAAATATAAGGGCTCGATTCTAATCATTTATCTCGGTTTTCTACAATATTTCAGCATTCTACAACCCACTTCAGTGGATTTTCTCCTGGACTACAGAGGCTTGTAGGATCAGAAGAAACTGTGAGGGTTGGGTCTATTGGAAGACACCAACAAAACAGTGGGTGCTGATAATTAAATACTACATCTCCAGATCTGTTTAAATGTGTACAGAAGGTTAACATGCACAGATGCCAATCCATAGCACAGTCCTTCTTCATCCTTCTGTCTCCTTTCTCAGAAACACCCTGAAAGCTTCCATGTTGCATCCTACACTTCTTTCACAGGAAGAGAGTCTTCTCATAAATTTTTTAAACTGGATCTAAAGTAAGCAGTACCAGAAGTAAAAGTTGAAAAACTTATTGGTTAAGTCTATCCCACATTTTAGTTCTCCTTTCTTTACTTTTTAGCAGATCTATCTTGCATAAAGATTTTTAAAATCATTATTTAAAATGCTAGAATAAAAGTAACTTGGAGGATAAAATAAACAAGCCAACTTACACTGAATACTTCACCTTGTAGAGTACTCCATCTCCTGTGCCCTCTGGTGCTGACCAGTGAAGAACATTCTTCATGTTTACAGATTCAAAATGGACATTCCTAGGGTTGGGCAAAGAACAAGATAACTCTCCTGAGAAAGAAAATAAGAAAGGAACAACATACACTAAGAATCTGCAAATACATATGCTTCCAAATTAACAAAAAAAAAGGATGCTTATTTTTTAAGTAAGTAAAAAATTCTACATATTGCCTTTCTTATCATTAAAAGCATAAGATTTTTGGTCACAGAAACACAGTTTCTTCAAAAGTGTCTCTAGCTAGTCAGTCCCAAATTGCATCTGTATGACTATAATTTTTCCCTAGCAAAAATGGCTTGAGGGACTGGAAGATAAAACTAGAAAATGTCAGCCTAGAAGAGAGACGCATTTTTAAAACAGTAAAGGTATTTGAATATGAGATCAATTTAACACTGGACATTGTTAAAATGTCCTCGATGCTTCAGTAGAACCTTGTCATAGCTGAGCAGACTTTTAAAATTCAAACTAGGTGTTTTTAAAAAGACACATGGAGTCTACTGCAAACAGAGCTTTACAAACAGAAGTATGACTTCACCCTGGAGAATCAGACTGGATGATCACAACAGCCCCAGCATCATTGGGCCATCCTTATTGATTCTCCAGAAAGTCAAAAGTGAACACCTACTGTTAGGTTGCTCATCTAAATTGCTGTTTATTGCATGAGCTTTTGAAACGAATAAACAAGCAAGTCTGGGGCTCTTCAGAAGCCAGTTACTCGTCTTCCTAATACCCACTCCTAATCTCTTAAATGTAATGGAGGTGCTCACATTGCTACATCGCTTGCAAAACAGAAGCCCACAGGCCCAGTGGCAAAATTCTAAGCTTAAAGATGTGACTCAGTCCCCAGCACCTCCTGCCATGAGAAATGCACCCATGAGAGCAACCTCAAGAGCAGCCCTGAAGCTGCAGCTGCTGGGAAGGAGCTTCTCATTGTGGGCATAAGGGGGAAGAGAAAAAGTGACTCTTGGTCTTTTTGGACTTTTCAAAACCCTTTAAGCTCTTCCTCCAGAGATGCAATTCTGGTTCTTAACACAAGAAGAGGTAAAGAAAGAGGGAAATAAAACATTAACACAAAGAGTGAATTAATACTCTTGACTTTTGTGACTTCCTTAAGCAGACCTTCAGGGGTTTTGTGTATATTTTACTATTACTAGAGTAAAAGTGTTCATCCTCCTGTATAAGCAACATATAGTTGCTCTTGTAAGTAGAAGTCACCAGGATTTTCCTGATTAACTTTCTGACTTGTAGCTGTCTTTGAGCCAAACAGTAAAAGCTTTTCTCTTCAACACATTCATTTATTGCAGTTCTCTAGGGACCACTTAACTGTCTTGGTGGAAAGTCTGGGTTTTCCGAGGCTCGAACTGTATGTTAACATTCAAAAAAACCCTCTGTTATATGCCTGCATCTGTATCTTCAGATAATAAAGCGGTTTATGGAGGGTATTTATAATGTTGCTCTCCTTTATCTCCAACACTTAGCTAGTGTTCAGCAGCTTTTAAATTTTTTCTAGTTAGAGAGCAAGTTTCAACAGGTATAGTCCTTAGGGCAAGCTTATTTGTTTACAAAAAGTATCTAGAAAGTCCCATTTCCTTGGACACTTGGACACAGAAATGCCCAGTGACAGTCATCTTGCAAGAGCTTGAGTTATAGACTCGGTTATAATGAAATAAAAAAAGTTTCAGGATGCCAGGAAATGTGAAAGCAGCAGAAAGAGACCTCCAGGAATCTGCTTTATTGTACCATTTGCTTCCAAATGGGAGTTATAGAACCTAGAAAATAAAAGGTTTTGATTTCCCTCAAAATAAATGTCCTCTGCAACTGCCTTAGGTGAAACTATTCCAAATGTAAAAATGAAGCTTTTTACAGAGCCGAGAAAACAGCCTAAAATTGGTACACTCTGTTCCGTAAAACACAGAAGCTCCTAAACCACAAACACGCATACTACTAAGAACAAATCAAAACCAGCATTACATGGAGTACAAGAAATCATCCATGCATCAAGTTTCATTCTTTGTATCACATCCCAGCACTAAAGCGTATGAGACTTCCGGAAACCCATCAATCGCATAATCAACAAGCAGGGAAAAGCAATTAAAAAAAAAGAATCAGAAGCACAAATGCTGCCCAAGCCCTGAGAAAGGCAACCAGGCAACCTGTAGAAAGGGAGCGAGGAAATGAGGCAAGACAAACATTGAAATTCCCAAGTAGGAGGAAATACAGTGTAGGCAGTTTCTTGAATTGCTGGGAATCAAAGTCATAAAAGACTTCTCATTAAAAAAAAAAAAATAAGGAAAAACTAAAAAGCCCAACAAGGAGAGATTTAAGAATAAAACGAAGTCTGAAGGAGAATACAGTATATACTGCATGGTCCAAAAACCTTCAGAGGGAAGATTAAAAAAATTCTAGCCCTTAAACAGCAGCAGATGAGGAGGAGATTTGTCTCTGATAATTTGGGCTCTGACCAAGGCATCTAGTTTGCAGGGATCATAAAGAGCAGAGGAAAATAAACCCATCCACAGGTTGGTTCATATCTCTAGTTCGGATGGACCAGACTGGGTGCATTTTTCTCCCTCCAGCGGAGATGGCAGTCAAGCCCATCAGCCTTGATCTCTGCTTCCTCCGCAGTTAACCTCATCAGAGATGCACCTTGTCCAGGGAGCAGTGGAGGGGAGCGCTTTAGATGAGAAGGATAATCTATCTTCCACGTCCACCACGAACAAGGAGGAAAAGCAATGGAGTTCAGTTTCAGCCAGAAAGGCTTTGGGAATATCCCGTTATGAGAAGAAAAACACGTGAAGATGGGTCACCTGGAAGGGCAGCTGGATCTTTTAAAGGGCCAATTAGAGAAACATCTGCCAGAAATGACACTAATTTAGCTGGTTCTGCCTAGAGGTAGTAGGACAGACTGGTGATCTCTTAAGGTTACTGCCAGCCCCATTGAATACTACATTGAATACTGATAAATCTGACTTTGCACTGTGTAGGAATAAATTTTGTGCTGGATCCAGTGCAGGACAGCTAAACACATCCCTAAAAGCTCACTTTTGACACCTTTTGACTTCACAAGTTTCAGACGTGCGTACAGCTTATCAGGCTAGTCCATAGCCACCGAACTGAATTGGCCAGCGGCAGCCAGCTCACCAGAAACAAGGGAAGTGACTTCCACTGGTTTTCTGAATAGCTTTTCGTTTGCCTGTACCTTTTGACATTTGTCCATATTCGCTTAAAAACATTTATATTCCTTGGGCACATTTTGAAGTAGCAAGTCATGTATTTGTCTGTTACATTTGAATATTTTAAAACTAGTAATGTGCAAAGGTGGTTTTCTGTTGATTTTTATTTATTTTTTTTAATTTCCCTCCCCCCAGTGTGGTTTCTGCTGTGGTAAATGAGATTTCAAAACAGAAACACTGACTGCAGCAGATGAGCCAATCTCAGCATGCAGAACCCACAAACTGTATCTTTACAAGATCTAAAGCATTACAACACCGCCGGCGTGCTCCCACCTGCCCGCGGCCCACTGTGATACAGAAGCCAGAGGGACTGAGACCGTTAACGTTCCATTTGCTGCAAAAGCAGAGATTTGGTTTAGTAAAGGCTTCTGTTAACCCTTACAACAAATCATACAAGTTTTTTTGATTCCTCCGTTCTGCATCTGTAGAACAAGAATGGAACTACCACACTCCCCTGTTTGTCCAGGAAGAGTGAAGAACAAATTCCTTCACGCCTATTCAACACTCAATAGTATCAGGAGACGTGTAGAAAACATCATATAGAGAGCTTGTACGTTCCGTGGTTATCAGTCAGGAAAGGACTCAGGTATGTGCACCAGCTGCTTATTTCAGTATCTTGTCTGGAAATACAATGTACCTAGTTATATTCTGATTTTATTTCCATTAACAGGGATTAATGGCATTAGTGTCACATGGAGTATTTTCAGTTTGTACTGGCCTATGTGAGAGCACGAATCAGTCATACATGTTGCTTTGCTAGGTTTAGCTTGTCTCATTGATAGTCTGTCATCACTTTCCAGTATAACAAAGTCACTTTTTTTATTTCTTGCGTGGAAAATTCTGAGGTCCTTATTACTGTCTTTGGAAACACTGCAAATCAAACCTTGAGTAATATCATTCTTTACACCTTCATGACTCAGCACACCTGGACTGGAAAGAAAGTAACAATACAGGCTTGCAATCTTCCTCACCACAACGAAGAGCCAAGTCCTGAATCTTAGAATAAGCTATTGCGAGACTCTCCACGGCAGACATGACTTAGCCTGAAAACACTTTCACGTGCCAGTGAAAAACCCCACTGACGTCAGTCAGATTGTTCACATGAGTAAAAGACTGCACGGCAGGTGCCTCACCTCTTTGTGAAAGTGTCTGCTGGGTTTAAAAACCTGGTCAGCTTTAATGGCGTAGAGCTCCCTGCCGGGTATGTGCCTTGCTCCAGTCGGTACCATTCAGAGCTCGGCTTGGGTTATAGCCCTACCTATCGATGTATAAACACGTGCATACTCACACTCCCATGTATATACAAATACAAGTATAAATACATCCAATATCCAGGTTGCAACTATTATCTGTTCAGTGCATCTGCTTTTATCTGCTAGGAGGCACCGCTGCCTCTCTTGGTGACAAACAGCTGTGTTCAGTGTCAACACTGCAGAACAAACACAACCGCAACTACCTGCGCCCTCTCGCTATAAACAGATTTGTTAATTTTTCACTTGAGTTGGGTTACCTAGCAGCTGCAAGGCATAAATATGTACGTACTTAAAAACTTAGGTATTTTTTCTGTACACTGGCTAAAGTTCTGGGTGGGGGAGAAGGCAGAGGACGCACCTAAAGCTGACCTGTTGGCACAGAGATGCCTCCTGTGTACAGAGGTACTTCGTTTTTTGACTGTCCTGCTCTCGGGCAGAGCAATCCTCTGCTCTACCGTACTGTGGTGTGGCTGCAAGGGTGCAAACACCAAACTATCCACAAAATTAAACAGCAAAGAAGGTCACAGGGTTTCTCTAGACAACTGTAAGATATAATGTTAGACAGTGAGTGATGGGGAAAGCTTTAAGACAGAAAGGCGAGTCTTACCGCAACACAGCTTTTCCCAATAGCCACAGCAGTAAAACCCAGGGACTCCTCCCCTACAGTCGTCTCAGAATTTAAAAGAGGAACTCCTTTTCTGACAACGATGGAGACTTTGACTTCAATGGCTGCTGTACTTTCTTATTTGAAAGTGGCCCTTGGGATCACCTCGGATGGAAGAGGCTCCTTTACGCTGGGCATTGCATTTATGGGCCATGCTGCAGGCACTCCCCGTGCCTCACCATTTGCAGCTGCCACTTTGAGGCCCTGATCACCTTCTCCCAGAGGCAGCCTAGACCCACCAGTGAAGCATCAAGCAACTTAGGTCACCAAACATTTGCTGGTGGTGAAGTCGCTGCCCTTTCTTTAGCCCTTCTGTTCAGCTTTGGGTCACCTTCACCAAAGGCCTATGAAATCTTGCTCACCTCTACTATGCTGCTGCTCTTCATTTTTAAAGGAACTTTTGCTCTTTTCTTCCTCCAGCTCATCTGTTTCAACAGTGATGTTGTGAGTGAAAAATATTCCCCCAAACACACGCCTAAGCATAACATCAAAATGGTCATACTCAGTCAGAACAAACGTTCATTTAGCATCGTGTTGGTGGCACTCGCTAGCAGAGGGTTGGGGCTGTCTTTTCTGGCACATCTGCAGATCAAGCAAGCTGGCACTGGCCATGCAGGAATGTGAGGGAGTACACCGAGTGGTAAACACGGGAACTGAGCCAGAATTGGAGATCAGAAGTCCCAGAGAGGAAGGCAAACCCAGCAAATCCAGGAATACATGCTAGCAAATGTCATTACCTGCTACTAATTATCTTAACAACAATTTAAACAAATGACTTCTAATGACTTCTAATTAAGTGGGCTTGAGTGCTTTCTGTGCCGATTCTTTTAGAATCAAACTCAACAGGCTGGACAATGAGGAACAGGAGGAGGGGAGGAGAGTCACATAGGAGTCATTACAACTTATCTGCCTTTCTCCTGGTGGCTTGCTGGAGTTCTGGGACTGCTGGGTATGAAGTCAGGCTAGTGAAACACTTTGACTTGAGCAGCGCTGGTGGGAATGTGGAGAGGAGCACGGAGGTGACTTCCTGTTTGAGTCATAACAGTGCTGAGAGCTAACCACAAAGCACACTCTTGCCCTCCCAGAACAGTAGCCTGTCACTCCCATTACAGCCTGTTCAGAGGAGGCACAGGGGAGAGAAAGCCACACAAGAAACTCTCCACACAAGTGGAGATGGAAGACTGCAGGAAAACCAGGGGTGGAACAGATGGAAAAGCATGAGAGAAGAGGTGGGGAAATGTGGAGAAAGGATGAGACAGGGGCATGTGGGGTTCATTTTTGAAGAAACAGGCAGGCTGCCATTGGAAACAGGTGAACCTGAGGAGGTCACCTGGGGAAAGAG
>NW_010411222.1:0-7547 GCF_000710305.1 Buceros rhinoceros silvestris | reverse complement strand
CCAAGGAACGGGAGAGGTGCGGAGGGGGGACTGGAGATACAGCTTGCCCTGACGTGCTCTCCTCCTCTGTGTGAAGCCTTGCATTTATTTATTGAAACTATGTCCTAACTGCTACAGAGAGTATTAGCCAAAGAACATTTCAGACTCAGTCCAGAAAGACCCAACTCGAGAAAGGAGGAGGAATTCTTCCCAGTTCCTTGCAGGCTTGGTAGGCGACAGCTGGAGAGGGCCCTGGCAGCTGACATGCATTCCTTTTTGTGAACTTCTATGACAGAAATGAAATAAACTCTATTTTATTCCCACTGTGTTGAAGGTTTGCAAGTGCAAGAGTAGAGCTCACACTACCTAACCATGCCCTGCTGCCAAATCCTTTCCTTGATGCACTCCACCAGGAGAAAGTTACTGGAGGTATGTTTTCTGTTAATCCTGAGTGATCAATACTGGCCTGAAACAAGGTGAGTGAAATTCAAGGTGTGCTTGTGTAAAATTCTCACGATTCCTTCAAGGCTTTCAGAGTCATAATCCATCAGAGTAGTTTTGTATTTGTTTGGGGTTTTTTAAAATTATCAAATTGAATGAGTTTTTTTTTTAAGTTTTGAATGCAAAAACATTTTTTGTCAAAAATAATTAATTTTAAAGGCCCACTGCTGACACGGCTAGTTTTTTTAAAGAGATGTTTTGAAGTTATATAAAATATTGAAAACATCCCAACTGTCCAACATTTCATTTTGAGGATTTTCTTTTCTCCCTAGAACATTTAGCAATGGATAAATTTACCAATTTATCACGACTTAGATCAACCACACCCAACAGCCAAGAAAATGAAAGCTCAATTAGAATACCTCTGGCACCTTATATTTGTTTTTCAAAATACCCAAGGGTTAAGTAATCTTTCTGTTTGAAATATTGTTAAAAATTATGCTGTGTGACAGTTATCAGCTGAATCCTGATACACCACATTTTGGAACATCCTAATCCATCTTTACATAAAATATCTAATTTTTTTACATGTAAACTGAATAAAAATTAGTTTTGGCTTTCAGCTTTTAGTGCTGGCTAATACCTGTTAGGCAACAACAGTCCAACTAGAACTGACAGCATTGTATTTCTTGCCTAACAGGTGGTGTTCTTTGCTCTCTGTCCATCTGATGGCTCGTCTCAAGAAGAGATTTTGCTTTCCGTGGAGTGCAAACTAACATAATTAGTGAAATCCCCAATTCTGAATCCCCATTCTCCCTTGGGCAGGAGATTGAGTGTGATGTCAGTGGAGGATGAGCACTTGCCTTCATTTCTGAGGGAAAGGAAATCCTCAAAAGATGCAAGTCAAACACCTCCTTCTGCATCCAAGATCTGAGAGTTCCTCACAAGCTTGCAAAGCCTCGTCTCTCACAGGCAGCTGGGCTGCCAAGATCATGCAGCCACCCCCAGCCAGTGCTTGCAAACAGCAAGAGGCAATTTCAAGCTCAGCCCGTTGGACAGCCAGCACGGCTCTAGATTTGATCTCCTGCACAGTGCTGGAGACCAGCCGGTGATACCCCGGCAGATGGGAGGCAGCCAGCTGAGCATCTCTGATACTCTAAACACTCACAGAATTAGTTTTCCCTCTTGTGCCCTACATTTACTCTTCTTCCCACAGATGATCAAGGACATAAGGGGCACTGGGAAGCAACTGCTTGTAGAGACCTCACAAAAAATGAAGGTTTCCTGGAGTACCCACCCATTTCTGTTGGTCCCGTTGGGTACGGGCTGTTCTGTTTTGAGGCACTGTATGACTGTTCAGAGCGTCCCACAGTAATTTCAGATGTGAACAAGTGAGTATCTAATTATAGGTGCAGTAGTATTTTTAGTATCTTTCCTGTACTCAACAAGCGTTTTTTTGTTAAAACCGCCACTCATGATTTTGAGACTCACTTACCTGCCTATAGATTTCAAGTGATTTTGCCGTACAGAGGAAGTTACTCAGCGTAATCGTCTACATCTTTTACACTTAAGTCAGGAAAGATGGTCTCAGAAATGCCGTTAAAGGTGGTAACACGCACAGCTGGATCCACAGGACAGGGCGGTGTTGCTGACATTCAAGAGAACAGTCGACGCACTTTGATGAGACCAGGAAGAACCTGACCATCGCCTGGGCTGGCAGAGAAGCGAGCTCTTGGTCGAGTTTACTGCACATTTATTTAGCTTTGGAGAGCTGAACAGGGCCACTTCTGTGTTGGTCTGCTACCTTCTTACAGTGGGGAAAAGCCCTGTCAGCAGTTACAGCCTTTGCAGGGAACAGTCAGTTTTCAGCGCTTCTGAGCCACATCCTGTACATTACTACTGTGACTACCTTAAGAGCAGGATATTGATGTACTTTCAGAAAAGACAGGGAGAGCCAAGAGAAGTAAATTCTTTTGCAAATTAGATGCATAATAATACATACTAGCTCAATTGCTCCCTCCAGGCTTTAAGAAACAGTAGGAAATAAATTAACCCTTTCCATCTACGAGCTGTAATACCCACTTGTGCGTGTTCTTATGCATGGAGCGCGATTAAGTTCAAACATGTAAATATCGGTAATAGCACGTAACGTCCTTTCACCTCCTGAAGCAACATTCTACTTCTCTTACTTCTCTTTGGACACATTCCTGTTCCAATCACGGAACAGGGGGTGGAAAATGAAAGGCTGAAAAATAGATAAGCTATCAGGTGAGATGTAACTAAAGGTGCTGGGGAAGAAGGGAAGAAGAGACTACAGTCTTCCTCCTGTCCATTCTCCAACCTTAAAATATCTTTGCAGTACCCAGGCAGACAGCAAAAGTCATCTATTTTCCTTGAGAAAGAAACATAGTTTACTTAACCTCTTCATATGCAAACCATCCGACACCTCCAGTTCTACAACTGGTTTCCTTTTCTTTATGATTTACCTGGTTTTACTGTACTGTTTTCAAGACAGGATAAGCAGTGGATAAAAACCTGCAAGTTCCTGGTACACCAAGTATAAAGCACGAGCAGATCTGTACATTGTTTAAATACCGCTCTCCAGTAAAGCTTGACTTTTATCTAGAGATGGGCCTGGCTTCCATAATTCAGGCTCTTATAAAGGTAAGCTTCTTAAAATATGGGAGCTCTTGTTTGGCTCACAAAGGGTGATTTTTCTCTTAGCTCTTAATCCTGTAGTTGTAGATAATCAACATCACTCCTTGGAGAGAAATCAATCAGCAGATATCAATCTGTACAAGCCACACCAATAAAACCAAACCTAAACTGGAACCATGCACGCACAAATGACTTGAGTAATTCTAACCACTTGCTGCTCTTGGAATCCAGACTATAAAGGCCACTACAAAACAACAGCCACAGAAGGGAAGGGTAATCAGCTACAGAGGTGAACCTGAATGTTCTCATGAGGAACTGCAACACACATCGATATTTTTGGACACAAATCCCCAAAGCATGCAAAGTTTCTCTATAGCACAAACTACCTCCTTCAAAAATTTCCATTCCTAATTACAGGCAATAAGAATTTGTCAAACTGTAGAAATCATAAGCAAAGCCAAGCACTAGGGCACAGACTGCAGTATTGTCTGAAACAGGCTGGTATGAAATTGGATGAGAAGGTAGAGTCCTTTGACTATGTGACCTTGACACTCCTTCATATACTGTAGTTCTCCTTATACCAATATCCCTTTTTACTTATTTCTGTCACATTTATTCTTCTCTCCTTCACGCTGGCAGAGAGACAGAAAATATCATGTAAAAAGCTCAGCCCTCCCACGTACTTCTACTCTTACTTCTGAAGCTTAATGTCCTCGCTGGTAAACACACAGATTATTACCACCACCACCACAAACACAGCTCTGTCCTGCTGAGTGTGTAAATACCTATCAGGTCATACAACTTACCGCATGCACAAAATTGTCAAGTTTTCTGAGAGTTCAAAAATCAATATATTTAACAATATTTTTCTTCACTGCTTTCCTCATCTTTACTGTTGCATGAAGATATGTTTTCGTCTTTGAATTGTTTAGCTAATCAAAGAAGACAATTGTCTGTGAGGTCTTACTGCATTTGGGTTACGTACAGTCATCACTCCATCTATAAAATTCCTCATCACCCCATCTATAAAATTCCAGGACATCAACATCACAGAGTAGATCTACAGGGTGACAAACCTGTTTATTACACACACACTTCATGCCTTATATATGAAATAATCTAACACTTCAGTATGCTGTTGAATACTTCAGCTAATACTGGCTGTGTTTACACAAAGGATTAGCCTCTTCTCAGATCCAAAATATACCTTAAATCACCTTGTGTCAACACCAAAACATCTCAGCACTGCTCAACTTGCAGCCAGGCATTTCACTTCTGTCCTTCACAAATCATGACTGGTGCTCAAAGACCGCATATTCATGCAGGAATAAATGTGGTTTCTATCAAAATAAGCTGAGCAAGGAATTTCTGCTGTCCCACTTTCCAGGGGGAGTGAACTGCAAATAGCAGTCTCTCCCCTCCTCTCAAATCCAGGAGCAGCATCCACGCAGGAACATTAGGTTTTTACAGCACTGCATGTATGCCAACCTGAGGAAGCCTTCTCAAGGATTTGCTGCGGGTGCCCGAGGAGGAAAGGACGTGGCTTATTCGCACTGGAACACCGTCTGCCCTCTGGATGGTTTTAACGTGATAAAATATGTCAGGGCATCAATGTTTGTCCCTGAACTCTAGCTCAATGTCTTAACTGCAAAGCTCACACCGTGACCCCTCTTATCCTTTTACTCTGGATTTCCCAGAACATCTTGATCAAACGGGATGTTTTGTACATTTCAGTGCTCTAGTAACTGTGAAAGAAAACATACTGAAATTTGCTTAAAGGGAGACCTGAAACTGCTTCTTAAAATGTACATCTATTTATTATCTATTAAAAATATAACAAAGTGGAAGACGAAACACAAGTAAATTCAATCAGGTGAGTCAATGCAGACCAAGCAACTTATGCAACTGTTATAAAACATTAAAAAGCAGAAGCTTTCAAGGTCTCATTGTAAGAAACGTAGTTGATATAGCCACATAGCAAGTCCAGCGAGATCTAAGGCGATCTCCGTTGGCGAGTAATGCAACCCACTGTGAGCAGGTCTGCTGATATTGAGGAAATCTCGTCTACGCTATACACATTTCAGGTTTTTTTCATTTTAGCAGTGGACCAGCTCCTCTTGCATTAGACAGGCTGATGAAGGATATCTTCCAGAGCAGCTTCATCCAAACAAAACAGTTTCAAGACTGCATCACAATATAAACAAAATTTTCCACAGCACATGAAATTGTTGAGCAATTTGCTTCAGAATCACGTCTTACCTGAACAAAAATAGTAAACTTGCCTTAAATATATCAAAATGCTTCTATTTTTGCAATATAGCATTAAGGCTCATTTCCAGTTTCTCAGAATAAGTATATATTGCAGCATCCATTGCATTCTTTCTTCTGTATAGATCTACAAGACAGAGACGGGACTCTACAGGCCACAAACGTAAAGATTTCTCTAACTGCGGAAGAACACGTCAGGGAAACCTCCATGAAGAGCATGGGGAAGGATTTAAGATGGAGCTTGGTAAATTAATAGATTAACATTCTACTACTTCCAAAATTCAGAGAGCCTGTTCAGGTGGGCACAGATGATGAGACAGTGGTGCCCTAGAAGAGAATGCAGTCAGAGACCGCTGAAACAGCAGGTGTAATCCAGTAAAGATAAAACTGTGCCCACCAACACCGTGTACCCACTCACCACACTGAAAACAAAAGGTGTTCTGCTTGTTGTTTTGCAAAGCTCCAACTATAAGTTAGCATTTAAATGTTGCTGCCTCAGAGTTTGGAAAGGAACTCAACAAGAGATCCCAAAGGCACGGGCACTTGGGCCCCGTATGACCTGTTCCTATTCCAGCACCAGATCAGGTCCTCAGGGCAACCGCAGCATTTTGCAGACTGCATCCACTCACGACTGGCAACCCAGGCCTCTGCTGTTGGAAGAAAGTACCCAGAAGAGACTCCTCTACCTATCACTTCACTTTGGAGAAAGAGCAGGAGCACTGCTGACAGTTCCTCACCTCATGAATTTTTTCCATTGTTAGCAAAATACTGCTAGGCTGAAACAAACCAACTTTTACTGTCTCGTGCTGACAGAGGTAAAAAAGGGAGTTCTAAGCCTTCAGTGGAAGGCACAGCTCTCCATTCTGTGCTGGTATTGCTGACAGTCAACAAAAACCTGGTATTATGTCCAGCTAAAAACCTCAGGAATAAGCAAAGAGATTTCTGTCTCCTTTGAACAACCATTAGACAAAACCAACATAACCTCTTGACATTTTTCCTAAAACTTCTTCAGAATCATTTGAGTAGTAATCAAAGTTTAATTTCTTTTAAAGGGCAACTGAATGACAGTTATACAGATTTTCCAAAACACTTCCGCTGATGCTCAGCAGACTTAAATGACGTGGATGGTTACCTAAAAAGAATCTGGCATTGGTACCTCTGAAAGCCCCTCAGAATCACTGATAACACTGATAACAGGGTAGCAGTAGTCATAAGAGTTAACTGAGACACAGGATTTGGCGCTACTGAAAAGCGTTCAGGGCGAGAAGAACACTCCCTGCTATTGCCCAGCTCTCGCAGGATCTGGAAGGTTTGCTGTGGATTTAAATGGGACTCCATCCTTATGCATTTAGTTCTGGAGGCAACATTTACAGCAGAGAACAAGAGCATGAAGACAGAGGAGGTTTCTCAGAAGATCTGCTAACCTCTGCAGTGCCTTGCTTAGTTTTATACTTGAGGGACAGAAAAAAAGAAAACGTGTGTGATGCTTTTAACAGCAGCAGAGGCCCCACCACGCACACACATTGGACAGCTATGGTTTACAAGCTCATTCCCACTTCCTAACATCCTTGCACATGTCAGAGACAGTGTGAGCTGCTCCCACAGCCCACTCCAGTGCCACCTTTTCTGCTCCCTCTGTCTCCTTGTGCTTGGACGTGTGACTGTCACCGGAGGAATGCTCCAGTCTACAGGTGGGCGAAGGGAGTTAGAGCCGTTCAGGACACTGGCACAGGAGCTGAGTACCTCTTCCAAAACCTCATCCTGCCTTGGTTTTAATCTGTCTCTAGGATGCTCGGGTGACACTCCTGGAGATGGCGACAGTCAGGCGACAGTAAAGCACAAAGGAACATACAAACACTGAAGGTATTTCGGGAATTACTCCGATGCGTGTAACAGGGAGTACCTCAAGAGCACACTCAACTTAGAGCTAAAAGTAAACTTAACACATAGCTTTGTAAAAACTAATTCCAGCATAGTAAGGGGAGAAGAAAAAGATGAAACAATGTTACAGGGATGTCCAGTCCTCTTCTTGAAGTTGAGCACCCGAGGTGCACGAACGCGAATGTGCAGAACCGCAAATTCCAGCCACTGCCGTCTAACACGGACGGCACACAGCTCTGGCTCCACCGGCAGCGGCAAAAGCCGCCTCCCGGTCTCCGGCACGGCAGCAGGCAGAGGGAGCACGGCACGGCGACACGACA
>NW_010411221.1:70544-70817 GCF_000710305.1 Buceros rhinoceros silvestris | reverse complement strand
GGAGTAACGCTGTGTTCACCGTGAAAGTTCAAGAAATTAATTCAAATCAGCACCGGGGCTGTCAGGAAAATGTGCCTCTTGGGGCAAAAATATAATGAGCCCAACGCTGTTACTGGAGACCGTTCTGTCGGGAGTAACGCTGTGTTCACCGTGAAAGTTCAAGAAATTAATTCAAATCAGCACCGGGGCTGTCAGGAAAATGTGCCTCTTGGGGCAAAAATATAATGAGCCCAACGCTGTTACTGGAGACCGTTCTGTCGTGCGCTGCCGGCG
>NW_010411221.1:51322-70336 GCF_000710305.1 Buceros rhinoceros silvestris | reverse complement strand
CAGTGGAGCTGGCTTCTTACGAGTTGTGCTGCTTTAACTTTAAAATAAAAGCTGCCTCCTGGTATTTTGCTTTAATTACCCTTTCTATTACTTCACAGGACAGTCTCATGAGATAAAACTCAATTTCAGAAGTGCCCTGAGGGAACAAGAATCTAAAACTTCAGAGCAGTCTTGCAATAACTATCAAACACTGTTTCTTAAGGGGGCAAATTCAAACAGCATAGGACGAGGGAGCTTGACAGAGAGCACTACTGAGCACTTTTCTAGTGCCTTTATCTGGAGAGCCTTGCAAGAGACTGCACTTCCTAACAGCCCTCTGTCAGTTGTTAAATTGACGCATATCAAATGGAGTTTCCCTGATAACCCTGCTCGGGGAAATAAAAGTACCAACTGCGTACGCAATGCTAAATACTAAATGCGACCTCATTTGGTGCGTATTTGCCTGAAAAAAAAGTGAAGTTAGTTCAAGGGCAAAAACACAAAGGAGTTAAAGGGGAAAAATGTAGCATTTTAGTTGTTTAAAGCCATTACGGTTGTTCTCTCTTCACTGCAGTAGGACAAAAATATGGCAGTTCTCTTTTAAATAGGCATGATGTTTGCACGGCAGGAATCTTTTGTCTGGCTTAGCGTGTACGGTTAGCAGGAGCACCATCGATACACTTGTGATTGGTGTAGCAGGAAAGCATCCCCGTTTAGACTATAGTGCGTCGACATCAGTTGATAGGAAATGCAACTAGCACAGCTACTATGCACATCATACACCCCCCCTTTTTTTTTTTGAAGTTTTCAGAGGCCTAGACAAACAACAGAACATCCACCAGAAAAAAGGGCTTTCTTCTTACCTTAATACAGTGATATGTGATATTCATCCAAGACATGTTTCCCATTCTGAAAGATTAGAAATAAAATCAGTAACTTTCAAAACATTTAACAGATGTCGGGAGTGTGGCAGTAAATTCTGAAGTGATCTACGCTGTACAACTCCAGTTGTCTCCCTGCCCCTTCCCCCTTGCCTCCTTGCAATTAGACAGTTCCTGCTCCGTTATGGAGGAGGATGGAGTTGGCACAGGAACCTGGTTAAAGTATATTCCTCACTTTAACTAGGGGAAGGAAGACCAAAGCCAACCAACAGAAATAGGCAGAGCCACCCCAGTACAGCTGAGGAGAGTGTCACATTGTGACACAGAGATATGGGTGCTGGGGAATGATTTATATGGGACAAACCCAACCTCTATTTCAGTTCTTGCCTAGAAAGTCTGGAATCTGGGGACTGGCATTTCTTTTACGGTTTAAACTTCTTGCCAGTGTAAGGCACCTTGAGATATGGAAGCAGCTTATAACGGGGAGAGTGAGCTTGCCAGGAGCTAGAGTAACCTGTGCTGAGCTTCGCTAGCAGCGCCTTCTTTCTCTGTCAGCAAGTTCCACCTTTACTAGAAGTTTTTGCAGCCACAAACACCTGCGATCCTACTTCGAGGAATCCTGGACCGTATTAATATGTCACCAGAAGACTGTGGTATAAGACCAAGCTCCTGGATACTTACTTGGATTTTTCCAGTCCTGCGATTCTGAGCTGCCGTTCATCCATGCAGACTTGTATGCCTTAGTAACCCTCTCTTCGTAGTCTTAATTTTGTTGTTTAGTTCTGTTAACTAAAACAGTGGCGTTTTCCATCCACATTCACACCCATCTTAGAAACATCATTTCCAAGACAGTGGAGATGCTATTATTTTTCACCAGTTACTACGATTAAAACAATTTGTAGCAGCATTCTAGGGCATCATGTCTTCTATCTGCCAGGAAGGCTGTGAAGGGCAGACAAAACTTGTACCTATTTGAGTCAGGGAAGAGGAATTCAAACAGATAAATTGATTTTTGATTTACCTATCTCAGAAATTTTGGTAGTGGACTCTTGTTTTAGAGTAAAAATTACTATGAGTAGCAAAGCACCTGTTTATCAGAAGTAAGGAAATCTGCACAGAGGTGTGTAAATACCTTATTTTGGAAGAGAGACACCACGTGTGGAGGAATTACATTAAGAACAACCTACCTAGGCCAGACTTCACATGTAATTGACGTGGTTTGGCCACTTTGAGAGTTTTATACCAAGAAAAGACTTCTGCTGCTGTTTTTAAGTCATGCAGGGCCAGGACACGTATACGGCGCTGTAACTGTAACTGCGGTGTGTGCAGTCCCCAGTCATACGTGTGTGACTATGTGGTACGCAGTCCTACCGACAGTACTGGATGCTGAGAAAGTTGTGTTACTTTCATGTTACATTTTTTCAATAGAAATAACTGGCACTAAACTCCAAATTTATAGAGTTTCTTTAGTAAACTCTTGAGGGCTTCCAGCTACATCATTGCATATACATGGCCTTACATACACATGCTTGGAAAGGGATGGATTTATCAAATCTGTGCACAAGCAAGACGTAAGTTGTTGTGTGGTGCAGGGCAAATGCTTCGAATCCCGTCTGCTATCCCTTTTGTTACTTGTGGAGGAAATAGGTGCAGGCACTTTTAACTTGAAATGACCCTTTCCCATTGCAATCAGTCATGAAGGGTTAGAGACCTTTCAATTCCCCCTCTGACAAGGTTAATCCTGTCCTAATTGCGGCATCCACGTGTAACCTCTTTGCCCTTTATCCCAGAAACCAATAAATGTGAAAGCCAGTCATTAACAATTATATCCATCTCGCAGTTCTGTGGGGCAGAGAAGAATTAGTCATACTCAAAGCTGGTTTCTCCTATTTTTTTTCCTTTTATATTCCAATTAAATATAGCCTATTGTTAAAGTAGTATAATGAGAACTGTACCAGTGCATTGTAAAAATGCACTTTTCCAAAGCACATACAAAATTTAGAATTTAAATAGTAGAAGTCTTCAGCCTGCAAAGCCTATCGTATCTTTGTTTAAACAAAACTTAATTTTTCCATTTTATGTCTTATTTGAATATCCTAAATCTGGCATTTTTCATCTTCATTTGGAAAAAGAAAGCAGTTAGATGTGCTTAAAGGATGCTTAGCTTTGCCAAATGCAGCTCAAAAGAGCGCACGGAGGAAAGTGAATCAGTTCGTATTCTGCATTGCTATGGTCTTAGCAGGGTCACATAAGCCATGCCAAGGGCGTCTGAGTTCTGCTGACTTACTTACTTAAACTGTTGGCAGGATAATGCTTGCAGAGTGCCAGTATAAATGCAAGATAAGAGGTGAGTAAAGAAAATGGAAGGTACAGAGAACTTGGTGAAGCCAGGCGTGCTCAGATGTACGTGGAAGTGTGGAATAGATTCCCTCTCTGTGCATCTTCTTTGTTCATCCTTTCTCCACAAAGAGGACTTTTAAGCATTGATCCATTTGCATTTAATGCAACAGCAAAACAGCAGCTACGCTGAAAGCTTGCAAGGAGCCAGACAAAAGCCTCTTAAAGCCATACAGGGGTTTCTGGAACAATGGCTTTGTATACAAAACTATATCGAGTGTAATTGTCCAGCCTTCAAATAAATCTAGATAATCTATATAAACCAAGTATTTATTTGCAAGGTAAAAAATTCTGTAGGGAGTGCCTAGCTAGTGAAATATCAGCTGGGCCTTAAAAAGTCTCCAACGCTGGTAGTGTTGGATCTGCATTATGATCTGGGTAGCCCACAACTCAGTAGGACATTTTCACAACAGTACATGACTTGATTAAAACCAGCAAGCTTCTCCAATAAATATAAAACTTTGCTTTTACTGCAGTCACTAAAATACCTCCAAGAATGAACACTTAAATCACTCAGTCCGTATCAAAATGCACATATGAGCTACGACTTGTTTGATGAAAAGTTAAGCATCTAGGTCGCCTGAGTGTTTTTGTTACTCCATTGTATTTCACAAAAAGTTGATTTGATAAAGCAGAGATGCTGGGATTACACGAGCTGCAACATCAGAAGGGCATTTTTCAGAGTTTTGGCATTATTGACGCACTTTACATCTCTGCAGTAATTACCTGCCAACAGCCTTTATCTGTTCATGTTTGGGTTAATGCGTGTTCGTTGATATGAGGGGAGTGCACATCAGTCCAAAGACATGGGTAAATCCATGGATCCATTCAAATATGTAAAGTGAAGGGGGTCTTACAGACTCTAGGATGCTATGTGCTTGCTAGTTTTGCAATATTGAGATCTGAAGTAGGATAAAGAGGAACAGAACTGAGGAGAAATTTACAGTAAAAATATTCTAAAACATTGACACTCTCAAAAAGGCAACAGGAAGAACTCCCTCATTGTACTGTTGCTGAATAGAATGGTATGTGCTGCTTTCTCTACACCCAGAGTGTGACTACAGCACTGGTTTTCGATCACACATATAAAATGTGGAGTCACCTTATTGCTTGGTGCTTTCTTGCTGCAGTTTGTTGATACACTGTGGAACCCTGAAACTAAGATAGCCGAATCTTTGCGACTGTTAACTTTACCCTTGACACCCTCTACAGCGTTGGATGTGTTCACAACAACCTGAGAAGATAGTCATTACAAATTTCACTCAGTTTCTGCCATTAATGGTAGAATAAGCTACAGCCCTTGATTTTTCCATTTTCTTTCTTTTGTTATTTATCGTTTGTCACCTTTCAAAACAAATTGACAAATGTTTGCCTGTAATAGCTTACCAGTGCCTTCAGACAATAAAATTAATTTGTAGGCTTCTTGATTATCACTTTTTTTTAGACAGTTCTAGAAAAGGGCTCCAAGTTGCCGTACTGAGAGCCATTCTTGTTCACTGCTTAGGGCCATACACTCAGAGGACAGTAACACGGGAGACAGGTGTCCCCACATTCTGCATAAACCATCATAATCCATGAGCCTGCACAGGTAAATTATTTACAGTCTCTCTTTCCTAAATTCCCAGCCCTTATTTTATCTGGTGTCAAGAAATTGCAGTCTAGTCGTCGTTAATCAAAAAACTTCCTTTTCTCCCACTGCCTCATCTTCTACCTCAGTTCCACTGAAATTTGTCTCATTTTAGTATTATGAGAAGCAGTAAATACATATGGTTCAGCTGTCTCTCAATATTGTGCATATTTTTAAAAACATCTCTTCTTACTCATCTACCCTCGGCAGTCAGTATGTAAAGGATATCTTAGTCTGTCTTTGAGACTGACTAATTTGTGCTGTATTCTATCTGAAGATTAGCTGACAGTTCTCTAGCATCAACAAGCCAGATCTATCTGTAGATAATAATTTGTGAATTTTAGAGTCTGACTATCTACATGTGGGAAACCCCCCAACATTTCACTACAGCAGCCACCCCAAATAAATGATGTTTCGTGAGTTACCTAGGCTGGAAATAAGTCCTCCCTAGAAGGTGAAGAGGACTTTTTGTACTTACTTATCATGTAAGTACAATGGAGAAGGCCAAACACATGTTTTTCAGACTGTTGTTAACACTCTCAACCTCTCTCATCATTCTAAAATACTGCTACTCAAAAATAAAAGGTTTGTGAAGGGAATCTTGAAGGCAATTTCCCAGCAACTCATATAGAAATTTTTAAGATTAGCCATATTTTTTCACATTGACTTCTTCAAGGCAATTCTTGCATTTGCGTTTCTTGAGCATTGGAGTTTCTTTAGGTTGGGAGGCACCTCTGGAGGCCAACTAATTCAAGACTCTGCTTAAAGCAGGGCCAGTGTAGACCAGTTTACTCAGACTGTGCCTAGTCAGGTTTTGAACATCTTCAAGGATGGAGATTCCACAGTCCCTCTGGGCAACCTGTTGCAGGGCTTGACTGACCTCCTGCTTAAAAATTTCTCAGTAAACAATCATAATTTTTGTTGTTGCAGCTTGTGTCCTTTGGCTCTTGTCCCTTCACTGTGCACCTCTTAGAGGAGTTTGGGTCTGTCTTCTCTATACCCTGCCATCAGGTGGCTGAAGACAGCAAGTGTGACACCAAGTGCCTGAGCACATGTGACTGGTGCAGTGTCACACAATCCTGATGAGAAGTTTCTGAAAGATTCCCAGGCAGCTGAAAGCAGCTGAAGAGACTGAAACACACACGTAGTTGGAAACTGCTCCCCAGCTGGGAAGCCCCAGTCTAGACGTGCAGAAGGAAGCTCTTGATCTTACAAACATCACCAGCATGCCACCTATTCAACATAGCTAGGGAAGCAGAAAACTGTGAGGTTATGGAGGACTGAATTCCACCCAAAGGCAATGAACAGAGCAGCTCTTTCAGAACCAAGCCTTAATATCTTATAGACTAAAAAATTACTAGTAAAGTAAGTCGTAAAGTTTCTGCTAGTCATAAAGGAGTGATTTTTTTTTCACCTGCTTATCTGGGCCCTAATAGCTTAACCTTTTCAGTAGGTGGTTGTCACTCTTAAGCGTGTGAACTGGCAGTGAGCTTCTTGCCTCCCGTGTGGCGTAAGTTCCTTCATTGCATTCCTGTTCCAATAAAAATCTGTTAACTTTTACTTTTGTCTGTTCTGTGAAAGCGTTGCCCATGGAAACTACTACTAGAAAAGGTAGTAAGTAGTTTTTAAATAATAAGGAATTGGCTTTCTTTTTGTTTTGTAGCATCATCCCTGACAATGACATATAGACAAACGAGAACTAGAATGAAGATAATTTCATTTTCTTGGTCAAGCTGAGCAAGATAGCATTGGGATGTTAAAGCTATAAGAATGTAATTTATGCATTATAGAGTAAGCTGGCTTCTTGTGCTTCACTTCTGAATTGAATAACCTCACAGTTAATAGGATTACACGTTATTCCAAGAACAAGAGCAGGCCAGTCCTAGAGAAGTGAGCGAGCCAGGAAAAGGTATGCATCACTGCCCTCCTTTTTTCTTCTGTGCTCTGTTATCGTGTTGTTCTGCACAAATGCAGTACTGACTTACACACATGGCCCCTCACCCACAGTTATTTTTTTTTGGTGGCGGTAGTATTGGAAAGCAAACTCATCTGTGAAATGAAAAAATAAAGGGTCAATCAGAACTTGTCTCTGAGTGATTAATATTCCCAGCCAGTCCAAGCTGTAGGTGTCCTGTGTTTAGACTGATGCTTCATTTTGGACAGAGAAGTTTTAACCTCAGGTTTTGTCCCTGTTTTGCGTAACAGGGAGTAATACCACCACCCTGCAGCTGTGCTTGTTCCAGAGAATTCTCTGGATAGAAGTGCATAGAGAGCATGCTAGAGCTGGCTGCAGTGTCACTTAGAAGAAAAGCCTGTCATAGTGTGGCTCGAGTCTTGGGCAGTTTTCCTTGGAAGTTAATTCTGCAAATGGGAAAGCTGTTACTTTCAGATTTTCAGTTTATGCCTTTTGGGTTGGGGAAGAAAAAACGAGAACTATTTAATGTAAGGACCACTGGCAACCATTTTTCAGTGGTAAATGTTGCTACAGATACAATATGTAGGGTAAGGTATCATGTATGTTCTAGGTGCTGGAATAGAGTTTGGGCATTCCTTCGATTCCATCTTGGAGGTAAACCTCTCCCTGACTACAATTTTTCATGGACTAGGTAGCTCAGAATAGCCAGGATGTTCTTTTTCATATTCATGCACCACAATATTAAATTAAAATTAAAAAAAAAGGGAAAAAGTGTATGTAACCACATTAAACACATTATAAACTTCTGCTTTTTGTAAGTCTTTTACAGGTAGCTCACGTGCTTTGAAAGAAAGCATGTTTCTAAGTAAAGAACAGTTGCATTCTTTCCATGACCAGAAATTTAACTTTCTGTTTATAGCGAACAAAAAATGTGGCAGAAATGCTCCCAGCGACTTAGTCTGTGCCTACTGAACAATACTCAGTATTGCTCGTGTCCTCCTTCATTAGTGTCCTGTGTTACTCTCAGATTTGAGGAGTCATTACTGAAGTCTTTGTTTTAGTCTAGACAATCCAGCTTTCCCTCATTTAGGGTCAGATTAAAAGGTTACAGTTTTGGTTGCCTTCATCAGGTTTATCATGGGCTGCAGCTAATTGCTGCTTCTCATGGCCAAGATCCAGGGTGACAGCATTGTACCCCCTTTTCTGATACTCTGGATTCTCTTTTCCAGAAGCGGGCAGACATCACTGGCAGTCCTACCTCGGTCTCCTTAGCCTTCCCATTTAGTTGTGTGATTGAATCATAATCTATTACATCACTTATGTTTAACAAACCAGATGGCTTCGAGATTTGTTTTCCCTGATATCCTCAGGCTGCCATTGTGCCTACGGCAATGTAATAGCACGGGAAAATCTCTCTTTGCACCAGAGTCCGGTGTGAGCGTATTTTCCACCCTTTCAGTTCGCTCTCTCTGCTTCTTCCTGCTTTTCTAACCTGACACTAGCACTTCTGGTCCTGCCCAGCAGGTTAGCAGAGAGTTCTGGACATGCAGGTCCCTGCATGGCCACCTTTTAACTACCTCGAGCTAGGTGAGACTGAGAAAACCTTCTTTGGTGTCTTCCTTTTTTTGTTCACCACTAACAGTACAGAGGATGTACACCCAAAAAAAAAAAAAAAAAAAAAAAAAATTCCCTATCACTTCCTAGTTGCCCTGGGAACAATTACCTAAACTTGCATCCTAAAACACCGTTTTTGAGAGACATCTCTCCCTGACTCCTCAAACATACCCAGGTGTCCCTCAAGAGCGCTTCCCTGTACGGCACATGAAAGCAGCAGTCACCATTTCCAAACATTCTGCTTTAAACCTACTGCCTGGTTATTATCCATCAAACTGTATTTATTTAAAACAGAATTGCATCTGCAGAGGTATTTAGTGTTTTCTTAATACTCTTCACTTCAGGAACATCCAAGGGAAAGTACATCCCCAGGAGTAGCATGAGTAGGTACGAATCTCTCACAGTAGACAAGAATTACTTGACCTTTTTTCTTAAAATTTACTGCAGCTGTTTATTATTCAACTCTGTGCTGGAGTGAATGAGTCATTATTTTCAGACAAATAATTGGCCCTTTGACTATGTCAAGAACCGGTCACATCTGGTTTTGCTACACTAAGGTATGGCTTTTGCTTTCACACGCTGTGTGTTAAGCGCAGGTAAACACACAGAACAGGCCCACCTGATAGTGTTACTGCCATCACACACTTTACAAACATCCACCCACAGCATCCTTGTGCTGTAGGAATTAATTCCGTGGGCCATCAACTGCCTTGAGCTTCCCAGTGCACTCCAGGGCCTTCCATACAGGTTTTCTGTTCACCTGTTGGGGTGATGCTGTTTCATTTCTTTCTGGAATGCAAATTACTCTCCACACTGAACACCTTTTTGGATTGCTGCTGGTTTTGCTGCCATCAAAAAATATGGTATTCTCAAATACAATAACAGCAAACCACAGCCAGTAATTAGCCACACAACGCTTAATCAGTCTGTGGTGTTCTTTTGCGCTTCCCATTGTCTTAACTCAGCCAGTCTTTGTTCCTGCTGCCTTGCCAGGAAGCGTGCTGTGTCTTTTGGCTCTTCTGTATGGCGCAATGCAGATCTATAACACTGTACAGAAACTTTTTATGGAGCGAGGATGTGTAACCATGAAGAATGGCTGTCTCAGAGGTTAATGGAGTATTAGAAATGAGATGTAAATACTTACTGAAGTGAATAGGCAGACTTAAAGGATTTCTTCCAAAGTGCAGATTCAGGCAGGCTGTACCTATGCAGAACTTCAGAAGCGCAGGCTCTACACGCTTTGCATAATTGGAAATGGATTTCTGAAGTCACTGTTTATATAGCTTTATTTGACAAACGATATTTGCATTTTATTGTAAAGTTAAAAATTATTCTGGCTCCTCAAGACAAATATTTCCACACTCAATAGTTAAAAAAAACAGAGGAAGAATGAAGGCGAGATTGGAGTTGTGACAGGCATCCACACCATGCATGCAGCTTTTCTAAGAAATCATATCTTGTCATTGCTAGTAACAATTCGTCCTGCAAGGAGGAGGAGACTCCTTTGCTCTTTTAATAACATTGGTAGCTGTTAGTATGAAGACAAGATCATTGCTTTCCAAAGAACAGGGGATGGAGAACCTAGGTCACATCGGACCAGTGAAACACAGTAATGATGTTTTCTTTCCTTTTTGAATAAAGAAGAAAAGAGGGACGGTGATTGAATGATTGGTTTTATTTTAAGGGTTCTTTTCTATATGAACTGACCTAACCTCGTCAGCAATCATTTTCCATGCTAAAGTTGGCATCAAGCTGACTACGGTGTCAACCAGATCTTTAATAAAATGTAAAGAGTTTTGCAAGTGAAATACTCATTTGGGGCAAGTTTGTTAGGTAGTTACCTACATCTGGATTCCGGGTAGATTCCTATAATTCTCATAATTTATCACTAAATCTCAATTATTTACCTTAGAAACCCGTGAGTAAAACCAATGAGGTTAGATACGTCGATGATTTGTGGCCCTTAGACTCCGAGTGAAGTTTTCAAAGGTGCTCGTTTTGAGGCCAACGTTGTGCTCTCAAGTCAGTGCTGAATGCCAGTTGTGTTCACTGGCAGCATAATGAGACCAACAGAGAGCACATTTGTAACCCCCCCTGCTCTGTCTACAGACTGAAATCACTGTGTGAGAAAGGGCTCATTGTAGATGATTAGTTGAGGAAAAATATTGTAGTGAGAGTGTGCAAAAAGTATACAGGCACAATGCTTAATGCCACATAAGGATTGGAAAAGTCCCATCTTCATTTGTAACTCAGAGAAACCACGCCCATAATTATGTCGCCAGTATTAGAGTATTTTTCTTTCTACATCTGCTCTAAAAATGACATTGAAATGACTTTATCGAGTAAATATCCTCTTTTAAGAGTATTCTTCCATGCCGTGTTTTATCTCTGAAAACTTAAAAAAATGTAGTAGCTTAAGAAAAGTGAGTGGTCTGAGATGTTTTGCTGTATGTTCTAGTGTATTTGGACAAAATTCTGTATATTAAGGATTCCAACATCAGCTCCAAAAACCTTTCCAGGAGCAGTTTTCTTTCTTAGGCCATGTTCTACAATTCTCCTAGGACCATGCATGTGACGGTGTTGCAGCACTGAACTGGGAGTGACAGCTTTAATGTGCTGTACCTTTGTTTTTCCTGTTGATTCTGCAAATGTTAAAAAAAAAAAAAGAAAGAAAAAGAAAAATCCGTAGAACTTTTGGCATAAAACAGTAGCTGCTGCTGTAGCTAAATTGCTGCTAAGTGTCTAGGTGATAAAAGCCTTCTCCCACGCCTGCCACTCTGAACAACACTATTGTTGGGAAAATGTATGCATCTTTTTCCAGTAAGAATAAGGACTGTGATAACATTAGCATTTAGACAAGACCCTGAGCTGATGACTGTGAAACGCATTAATGGATGTGTCACTATTTTAAAAGAGCACATCTAATGGATTGTTTATATATGCCACCTCATTGTACTTATTTATTTTATAGGATATTTTAAACATAAAATTGCACAGATCAAAGTAGAACTCTCCTGTGACCTCCTCACCTCAAGGGCCTGCGTTCAACAGAACCGATCCCAGTTCCCAGCCAGTTGCATATATCCTTGAAGGAAAATGAACATGCTGAAAAGCCACCACTTTTTGTACTTTCTACCTACCACACGCCTTGTGATCTTGTTAGCAGCTCTGACGACTGCTGAGGATGTGACTAATAGCACTTTCAACCGCACCGGCATGAACATGGGATCTGTGCCTGTGGTGATCTCCCGCATCGACCATATTATAGTCAAGGAGGGGAGTAGTGCCTTGATTGACTGCAACGTCCAAGGTAGTCCTAGTCCACGTTACAGATGGTACAACTCCAACGGCCGCCTCCTCCAAGAGGAAGAGAATAAAGGTAAGATCTTAGTATTCTCACTGATGTAGCCTGTCCAGACACAGTTCTGATTTCAGCAGGTTGACTAATAACCTGAATTTAATGGCCTGACTGGGGTATTTTCCTGTGTGAAAATACATGAAAGCTCAGTGGCAGCCATAGATATGTTGTGTGCATCTTGGAGGAAAACAATAACATTCTTAAAATGTGTTATTTATAGCAATGCATAACAAGAAGCCAAAGCACTTAACAGAAGTTGTAGACAGGCTTCTTTTCATTGGAAGACTTTGGGTTTGATCCTGTTTCCCATTCTGTCCTCTTTTGTTCTTCTCTGGCACCAAAAAAGACTAAAAAGCAATTTTGCAACTCAAGGGAGGATTCTTGTGACATGTGAGGATAGCTTGCTGGCATGCATTCCACACAGCTAACTCCCTGATACGCCTGCTGCCTTTATGCATAGTGCCATGGGAGTGTGAGAAACAGGAGATGCCGTGAATGACCAACAGAAAAACCTATATAGGGCAGCAAGCAGAAGGACAAGCCAAGTTTGAGCCTTCCTGGCTTTAGTTAAGACTCTTCGGTTGCATTTGCCAGAGAGCTTAATTACACGAGCTTGTTTTCCTTAAATGGAAGGTTTGCGTGATAATCCTAGTTGTACTTCTAGGGGACATTTGGGGGGGGATGAAAGGTGTTTTGCTCATGTAATCTTTCCATACTGACTGCTTTGTTCACAGCATGAAGAAATAAACTCTTAATTTATTCATACTAAATGCAAGATCCCTTGCCTAACTAATAGCTGACCCGAGGGAGAGCTCTGCTATGACAGGAGTAATGATTGACCCAGCTGGATGTGCAACAGCACAGTGATCTGTGAAAGCTTACTGCATATATGTTTTACATTACAGTATTTTAGCGTTTTCTGAGTAAAGATAGAGAAAGGAACTACTTGAGCTAGGAAGCAGACTTTCAGATATAATTTGTGTGGTCATGGCAACATACCGCGATTAGTGCGCTAGAGTGCTTTCCTAAGGCTCACTAACAGAAATTTTCCCCTGTAGCAAGGCATCTAACTTTAGGTCTTTGTATGGGTAGCTACTAACACAGATGGGTAGGTGAGCAAAACTTTGATCAAATCAGTAAAAATTGCAGATGTAGTATTCAGCCAACACCACCTTAACTTAGACTTTTCAACAGTGTGCTTTCTCCTTTAAGAAACTGACTGTCTTCCTGTAAGAAATGTTTCCTAGCACAAGACCCTTCTTTACTATATATATATATATGTGTGTGTGTGTGTGTGTGTGTGTATAGTTATGTTGAGCATGTCATTGAATTGTTATCAAAACCTAGCCACGATACCATTTCTAATCGTCGTTTTCTCATCAGGCTGATACCGTCTGCCAGGATCCACTGGCACAGGTCCAGTCATTGAGTCACGGTTCTGGGCCGTTACGTGATTTATAACACCTGGGGCCAACATGGCAATTCAAAGAAATACTGAGCAGCCAACACTCTCTGTTTTTTCTTATTCTAGAGGTGGAGAAAGAGGTGTCGTCTGTTACAGATGCTGGCATTTCCTCTGTGAGAACGTTTTCCTCTGATTTTGCCTAACTTTGGCAGATTGGGGTGATTTTTTTTATGTGAAGGTCTGCTTTAGAATGAGCTTTTTATTTATTCTGTATGTTTTAATTTCAGACATAGTGATTGAGATTTTTTCGATAGTTTTTCAGTTACTTAAATTAAAGATCCTATGTAAGAGGATAAAAAGATGTAATTAAGAACTGTCCATACAGGAGCTGAGGCAGGGATGTGGAGGGAATACTTTCCTCATAGGCTTCTACTGGAGATTTTTAAAAAAAAAAAAACAACTTGGATAAGCCATGTTTAATTAGAAGAACTTTTAAAATGGTAAAAGCCCATATCTACTCTGAATTAAAGGCACTTTTTTCACTAATGACTTTCAGAATTGCCCACAGATTCTTCCTTGAAAGAAATAAAGTAAAAAAAAAAATAGAATAATCTTTTTAACAATGAAGGAACTTCTATGAAAGGGGTAAAATAAATGTAGAAGCAGGATATGTCCAGCCTGTGGCAGGGCTGCAATCCTTGCCTTGTGATTTACGTTACACAGGGGGTTTGCGCGGTTTTCGTCCTCTGATCACAGGACGAAATTCTGGGTCTTTGCTCAGCTGCCTTAATACACTTAGATCACGGCTGGTTAGGTTAGGTTAGTTAGGTTTAAGGAAAAGCAACTTTCTGACAATAAAGATAGGTGAACACCTGAAATTCCTTCTTGTGGAAGGTTATTGAAATTCCGCTGCTGCCTTCAGCAGGTAGCTGTCAGGAGTGGCTTGGGATTCTCTCACAGAGATTGGAAAGAGTTGTCTGCCTCTGGGCAGCAGTATGTGTTAGGTGATGTTGGCTCTCATCAGCCTGTGTCATTGGTTTAAAAGGACATCTTCTTTATGACGTCTCCCCATGTGAAGTGTTTAGAAGGCACTCCTACACTTTGTGGCTATTCTCTCCACCATGTAAACACTTCCAGGGGTTGGTTTACATGAGGAAAGAATTGACACCAGCCTTTCCTATTGGAGTTGAACCGTGTTTTCGATAGCTAAGTTGCAATTTAGTAAGTCATATCACACCAAAAAAAGCGAACAATATACATCCTCAGCTTTTAAATGCTAGTGATATTTGAATAAAATTGAAGCTCACTTGGGGAACTAAAAATCTAATTCATTACCAGTATATAATGGCAAACACAGTAACTAGCTGAATCTTGAATCATTTTAGCAGTGATGTGAGCGCTGGAATTTAACATGTTGTTTCAAACTCTGTTTAATAGCTAAATTGTTCCGCTGTGCCAGGTTCAAAGGATATGAAAGGTACGTGTACAAGTACATGTAGTGACAAAAGATATCAATTACATTACACTGATAGAAATGACTTTTAAAAGGAAAAGGAGTTCCATCACGGTATGTAGAAGTTCATACTGGCAAACAAGATGTTCTCTTAGTTGATGACAGCTCTTTCCCATTCATCTTACGCCTCCGGTCCTATGTCACTTTTTAAAAAATCATACTTCAAAATTAGATAATGAACAGCTCAAAGGGCAGGCAGTGTAGTATATGATGTCTGAAATTTTGGGTTTTTTAAAGTTTACATTAACAGAATTACATGAGATACTGTAGTGAAATAACCCCAAGTAACCCAATTGTAAGAAAATGCCTTGTCAGGGAACAAAACGAGGAGGGCTTAATAGGTTTTTTCTGCCTCACAATCCCGTTGTTACTGTTCTTTGATGAAGTGTGGCATGTGTTTGGGAGGCTCTCTGGGGCAGGTAGTCCTGTCTTTGTAACTTAACTGACCATAAGCCTGTGATAGATGTCATGCATATTAACATTTTTTTTATGAGGCTCTTTTAGGGAATGATCTAATTATCCGCAGTTGATGTCAAGGATTTGATAGTAACACAGCTAGGATCTCGGGGACAGACAGGCCTTTGTGATGGTAAATTCTTTGTCTTCTTGTGAACATTATTTCCTTCTTCCAAAATCTGAAACCAGTTTGACAAAGCTGATGTTTTAAGACTATGCTGATCGTGTGAACAAAAAATACTTCTAACCAAGTTACTCTGTCTCCTTCTCCAGCAGGAAAATGGTGGTTTCTTGACAATGGGCTACTAAACATTACCAGCGTCTCTTTTGAAGACAGAGGTAGATACACATGTGTTGCATCTAATATATATGGCAGTGTTAACAACACTGTGACGCTGAGGGTTATTTTTACCTCCGGAGATATGGGAATCTATTACATGATTGTCTGCCTTGTAGCTTTTACCATTGTTATGATACTGAACATTACTCGGTTGTGTATGATGAGCAGTCATCTGAAGAAAACCGAGAAAGCAATCAATGAATTCTTCAGAACGGAAGGGGCAGAGAAACTCCAGAAAGCCTTTGAGATTGCGAAGCGTATCCCAATTATCACTTCAGCCAAAACGCTCGAGCTTGCCAAAGTAACCCAGTTCAAGACCATGGAATTTGCTCGCTATATTGAAGAGCTTGCTCGGAGCGTTCCTTTGCCGCCTCTCATCATGAACTGCAGGACTATAATGGAAGAAATTATGGAGGTTGTCGGTCTGGAGGAGCAAGGACAGAATTTTGTACGGCAGACAGCAGAAGGCCAGGAAACCACTGAAACAGATGAGCTGTATATGATCCCAAATGCTTTGAAGCGCAGTGACTCTCCCACAGCTGACTCTGACGCATCGTCACTGCACGAGCCACCTCAACAGATTGCAATAAAAGTGTCAGTTCACCCGTTGTCCAAAAAGGACTGCATGGACGGTCAGTCACAAGAAAGCATGCAGCTGGACACCAAGGAAGAAGACACTCCTCAAACACCAGCACTTCCTGCAGAGCCTGCTCCTGAGCCTTCTGCTGAACTTAGTTCTGAGGACACAGCATTGGCAAATGACAAAAATACATGTGTTATATATGAAAGCCATGTATGATAGTTACTCCTGAATCTATGCATAGCAGGAAAATCAGGTGGAGCTCTTTTAAAAATACATATTGTACTTGCCGCTAAGCCTTACCTGGAGACTATCATAGCAAAAGCATGTATGTGGATTATTTGGCACTTTCTTCTCAGTGTGACTTTAGTTTACCATGATGTATGGCAGAGTAATTGCTATTACATTAATATTAATTGCTCTTTTCAATTAGGAGTATTTCCAAGAAACATTTACCTCAGCAATTTCTAGGTTGGAGTCACCTGTAGTGGCCTCCTGGAAGTCATTGGTAGTCTTTGATGCAGGACACTTGAACTTACTAAACATAAAACTGGTTCTCATTGTTCTCATTTTCCTCCTTCGCTCTTGTTATTTCCATCTATTGCATTTTTGCAAATACTATCTTGTGAATTTGAAATACTGCCCAAGAGGCAGCACTCCAGTAGCCAAATAAAATCCTAATAGATCCCATTTACAACGCCTGTTTGCTCAGATGCATTATGATTTAGAGGGCTATTAAAGAAAGTTAAAATGTTTCCATTTCATTTAAGGCCACACTGCTTAGGCATATGGGAAATAGTTTTCCCTTTTCCATGGAATGAAGATGCCAACAGTTTTTTCTTTCACGTTGAGAAACAACTTTGAGGTGTGTTTTACAGATGGGAAAGCCCGTAAACATCTTACAGAAAGCTGCAGTCCAGCAGCACTGCAAGGGGCTTTTGCATATAGTTGGCCATTTTTTACTTTGCCAGAAGTTTGTATGGAAAACAGCTGCAAATGTGCAAGATGTCTTGTTTTGTAGTAATTTGGTAGGAGTAAGTATTCACTACCTTACCAGAAGGTATGCAGGTTCCTTAACAGTCCTGCAAACATCAGTAATCAGCTGATGACAATGCCAAGATGGCAGGATACCCTTTTATTTTTATTCTTAATTTTGTGCGGATTCACATTCTGAAGACCAAGCTTCAACTAATCTATAAGCATAAGTTTGAGAGTGTTTTATCCAAATTAAAAAAATAAAATTATCATAAATTCTCTGTGAAATTACGATGATGATCACACAAACTGTTTACTGTGTTATAATTGCTTTCATATTTTAAGAACTCCCTACCTATGTAGGATGTTCACTGCTTAAGTCACTGTGTGACTCTACCCCAGTAAAGCTTTAATGGTCACAGCAATTTGGCGTTAAAAAGGATCAACATTTATGCCAGGAAATGCCAGGAGTGGAAGGAAAGTGATAATTTATGTTCCAGATGGACAATAAAAAGGACTTTCTCCAGGGTGAGTCTGGAAAGAAAGCACTTACAAGGAGGAGTTTGTGTAGGATTAATAGCATAGTATTTAATTACCTGACACACACTTAATTTGGAACTAATGAACAAACTATCACCTTGTAGTTTTTAAGGACTGTATGTAAGTATAGATACTCAAAATAACCCTGGAATCAAGTGTATGGCAGAAAAAGAAGTCACTTAGGTCTACGGGGAGATGATGTGCAGATGACTGTCTGGACGTTGTATTGAAGTAGCCACATCTACATAAGGTGTGGAGGCAATAAGGTGTATTAACTGCAGGGTTCATTGAGACCAAACAAAGTCAGTGTCGCAGCTGTCAAAAAAAACCCCTCTTGATAATGAACTGAGGGTTTCTGTCGTGTCATGCAGAGCTTCATGAGCAGTGTAATACAGGAACACCCCATGATTTAATGTAGGTGATACAGAGAAGGCTTCATGTTTACCTTTCTATGGTAATTTAAAAAAAAAATGTTTAATAACAGAGTTCAGGTTGTGCAACAAACTTGTGAAAATGACAGCATTCAGTTGCCTAATGTTCCTTTGTGCTCACCGCAGTGGCAGGCATCTATAAAAAACGCATTTGCACATGCCCAAAAGGAAACATGCAAGGGCAAAAGTCCTTGAGGAATGTGGCTGGAAATATTTTAGCTCCAGCGAAGCAATAGAAATCTAGAACACAGGGTAGATTTAGAGAATGCCATAAAGAACCTCACTTCTGACCATGTGATTGAAAATACTACTGATGCAAACTGTTAACGTCTTGTCTGAGTCCAAAGTACATTTTTGTTTAGTGTTCACAGCAGTTTTTCTAGTTACTTAATTTGCTTCTGATATGAAAAAGGATGAGGGCAGAAAGCAGGAACTTGCACTAAATTCTTTGAATTCACCTTAACTTCCTGGAAAGAGGCATCTTGATCTTTCTGCCTGTCCAGCATTTACAACCGATGCTCATGCATTCTAAAGTTACCTGCATGGTGCCCAACTAAGATTTTACAGATAAGCATGGATGTTCTCCTTGGAAACATAAAAATAACTTCTAATTACACTTTAAAATTTAAAAAAAAGTTTCAAAATTATTTATTAAACTGCAGTATTTAACTTTAATTTATTTTAATTATGACTTTTCACAATAGCAACCAGACCCCTTAGTGTACCAGATATGAGGCAGTTCTGATCTTGAGTGTTGACCTCAGGCTGTCCTCCAGCATGTTTATTATTTACTTACTAGGAAACATATGAGAGCAAACAATCCCCATGGTTTTCTTCAGTATCTTTGCACAAAATTTCTTGAATATACACATTATGTTCTTTTCCTAAGGTTGCCCACAAAGAGCGTGTATTTCAAGTACACACAAACGTACACCGCAAACCCTGTATGAGCAACAGTTATCTGGATTAGACGCACGTAATGGGTGTGGTGCTGAATTCCTGC
>NW_010411221.1:49079-51236 GCF_000710305.1 Buceros rhinoceros silvestris | reverse complement strand
GCTGTTGCAGGGTCAAAGGGAACCTCGACTTTGCTGGAGCTGGACTCACTCAGAGCTGTTCGCAGAGAGAGTTCGCGCTCAGAGGGTTCACAGGGAGGACTGCACCAGCCAGTCTCCTATGAATTTCTCTGGACGTTGAGCTTTGTGGTAGTCAGAATAAAAGCAGAACAGCAGTGTATCTGAAGAAAAATACGAGATTGTAATGGTTCTGGTTCATGTGGTTTGGTTTGGTTTTCGTGTATACTGCTCAGTATCTTTACACACCCGTTACATCAACCTGTGAGCCTAAAGCTTTTTACATGCTTTCAGGCACTTCCTTTTGGGGAGATAGATGGGAAGCAAGACCTAAACCCATATTTCTTGTTCCAAATTTTCTGGCTGTGCTATTATAAAGTAAACAATTCTGTCTTGCAGTATTTCTTAGGGAATGGCGATTTTATGGTGCAAGAACACAATTAACAAATACAAAATTAATGATGGCTCTAAGAAAATGTTAACATGTGCATTGTTCTGCATTTTCGTGCACCTTAAGCACTTCAGGGACATTAGAGCGATCTGTTCCCATCATGGAACTATGCACTGCTTTTGTTACATTGTTCTATTTATTATGTCACCAAACACTAATGGTTCTTAAAACACTCAGAATGTGGAAAATCCAGTCCAACTGAATATGCGTTGTAACAGCATAAGGAACACCAAGTGAGGTGTAATAAAATATTTTTGCCAAAACTTCATGAAATGTAACTATGTTTCTGTAGCACAAGAAATCCGTGTTGGATTTGGATTTTGTATTTAGTTATTAATTAATTCACATATTAATCAGACCACTTGAACAGAGTACTCACTACTTACTCAACGTTTTCTTTTTGAGCAGCATTTATTTACTGCTCACCTTTTTTTGTTCTTGGAGTATGCTTGTGATGAAACCTACCCTTCGGTCATTTTTCGAGACTGTCATTTAAAAAATGTAAAAGAACCGACAGAGCAGCATTTTTGTGCAGGTTTATTGGCATTAGGTAAGGCACAGCAGTTTGCTCCTGTGCTTAAAAATTACTGTATAATAATAAGCCTTGCAGAATGGCATATATGGACAGAGGTTGATTTTTTTTTTTAATCAGTGCCTGTTTTATTCTAATGTACTTACTACATCAGTTCCTCAATTTGCAGTTACCTTTTGACAAAAGTACTGTAACACATAACCAGGGCTTTCTGATGTTAAATTTGGTTCAAATCAACTAATTCTGGAAAGTGTTAATAGTGTCGAATTTTAAAAGTTCTCATGAAATACCTTGGCAGCACACTATTTTAAGAGTGGCCTCTTAAGAATGCCGTACTTAGTGGGACAACTGAAAGCTTCTTAGATGCAAAGAAAATGCTTGCACTAAAGTATCTTAAATTATATTTCATTTATTATGAAATCCTTTTTGATTTTACAGGAAATGTAAGACATACATGAATGTGTTCTTTTGAGAAGCAGTTAGTGTATTTTGAGTTAAATAACTGTTACAATTTTATAGTTCAGAGCCGTAACCCACAAAGAGACCAGCTCATGCTAAAGTGGCAATATGAAATGTGATCCAGCTTGTAAATTGATCATTGTTTCAATAAAGAATTTGCACAGAGTATGCCGAGTTTGTACACACTCAACAAGGTGATAGTTTCTAGTAATGTATGCCATGGCTCCGGTTCACGTGGAAGTGAACTATGTCTTTCATTGTACGTCTTCTAACAGCCCAGAAACTTTGATCAAAAGGAACAGTTATTACCTAGAAAGGAAGTTTCAATAAACCTCTGGACGGGAGCTGTTGTCAGAGTATTAACTCACTTGTTACCAGGTGGTGTTTTCAATAGCCTGGACTGCTCATGTTACCTAGCACCTTGGTTTTGGAAGCACGTCAGCACTTCTACATGTAATCCAAAGGACTGCTGTCTGTGCCTGCTCTCTCAGCCCTGTCATGGGGCCTTGCAAAGTGTCTGGCTGCTGATTCAGATTTGTGGCCAAGGAATTAAATGTCGCTTCGACTACAGGCATCCTAGTACCAAGACAAAATAGATGTGTGGGTTGCCATACCCACTCCCATTCCTTCATCCACCCTAAGAGGATGAGGTGAAATGGTTTTCCTGTCTCACAGCAGTTGGACTGTTTCACTCACTAAT
>NW_010411221.1:23014-48945 GCF_000710305.1 Buceros rhinoceros silvestris | reverse complement strand
AGGATGTGGTTGAAGCAGACGTGGTAATACCTCGTTCTGGCTCTGCTGGTGCTACACAACTAGCAGGCAGTGGCAGTCACCGACCGAAATGGAGTGTGGGGGAACTTGCCCTTTCACACATGAAAGATTTACTCTTGCCAGCTGCATGTTCTAAGCTGAAAAACACAGCCAATAGCAGGAAAACAACAGCTACTACATGTTTTAATTCTACTGTTTGGAAGAGTGCTGCAATTTTGAAAAATATTTATTCAACAGTTTCAGTTAAGTTAATGAGGCTGAAAGATCCACGGTTTATCTACAAACGTCTATGAAAAATAATGAAGGGGTCACACGCTGACCTTAGAAATGGAATACATGTGGCTAGAGCCGTATGCTATTTGATTGTCTGAGCATTGACCCACAGCTTGATATGCTGTGACTGTTTCTCTAGAAGAGCACCACTTTAGGATGCTCCCCTCCAGCATTCTGAGCTCCTCCAGCAGTTTTGCTGGAGCATTATTTAGGAGTCCAGAGTACTACCAAGCAGTTGATCTCAGTGAGCTACACTCCTGAACACTGTGAAACAGGCTACCCCCAGCCCCAGTGCTTCTTAAAATGAGATGATGTTTATCACGTGGAGGAGACTGGCTTATACAGTACTACAGAGGCACTCAAAAACCAAAAGCTGCTGGTGAGTAGCATCTCCACGGAGACAAAGATAGGAAAAGTGTGGGGTCTCTGCTCTCCTACTAAGACTGGAGCGAGGGAAAGCCAGTACATACAAACTCGTCAGGATGGACAGGCCAGGAAGAAGAGGCAGTGGAGTGACCCTGTGTGTTAGGGCGTGTTTTGCTTGTCTTGAGCTTAATGATGGTGACGATAGGGTTGAGTGTTTACGGGTAAGAATCAGGGGGAAGGACAACCAGGGAGACATCATGGTGAGAGTGTGTTATGGATAACCCAACCAGGATGAAGAGGTAGTTGAAATATTCTGTAAGCACCTTGGAGAAATCTTACAATCAATAACCCTTTTTCTCATGGGGGGACTTCAATCTACCAGATGTCTGCTGGAAATACAGCACAGCAGAGAAGAAACAGTCCAGGGGGTTCCTGAATTGTGTGGAAGACAAACTCCTGACACAGCTGGTGAGGGAGTCAACTAGGGAAGGCTCCCTGCTAGACTTGTTTTTTGCGAACAGAGAAGGACTTGTGGTTGATGTGAAGGTCGGAGGCTGTCTCGGGCACAGTGGTCATGAGATGGTAGAGTTTTCAATCCTTTGGGAAATAAGGAGAGGGATCAGTAGAACTGTCACCTTGGACTTCTGGAGGGCAGATCTTGGCCTGTTTAGGAGACAGAGTCCCTTGGGAAGCAGTTCTGAAGGGCAAAGGAGTCCAGGAAGGCTGGACAATCCTTAAGAGGGAAATCATTAAGGCACAACAACAAGCTGTCCTAGCGTTCCATAAGATGCATCATTGTGGTGGAAGACCAGCCTGGCTAAACAGAGAGCTCTGGCTGGAACTCAGGAAGAAAAAGGTCTATGGCCTATGGAAGAAGGATCAGGCCACTCAAGAAGACTACAAAGATGTTGTGAGGCTATGAAGGAAGACAATTAGAAAGATCAAAGCCCAACTTGAACTTAATTTGGCCACTACCATGAAAAACAATAAAAAGGCTAAGGAGAATCTCTAGCCTCTGCTGGATGTGGGGGGACACATAGTGACCAAGGATGAGGAAAAGGCGGAGGTGCTGAATGCCTTCTTTGCCTTAGTCTTTAGCAACTAGTAAGACCAGTTGCCCTCTGAATGCCCAGCCCTTGAGCTGGAAGACAGAGAGAGGGAGCTGAATGAAGCCCCCATAATCCAAGAGGAAATGGTCAGTGACCTACTACACCACTTAGATGCACACAAGTCTATGGGGCCAGATGGGATGTACCCAAAAGTACTGAGGGAGTTGGTGGAAGTGCTCACCAAAACACTTCTCATCATTCATCAGCAGTTCGGGCTAACCGGGGAAGTCTCAGTTGACCAGAGTTTAGCAAATGTGATGCCCATCCACAGGAAGGGCCAGAAGGAGGATCTGGGAAACTACAGGGCTGTCAGTATGATGTCATTGCCAGGGAAGCTTGTGGAGCAGACCGTCTTACTATGTGGCACGTACGGGACAACCAGGTGATCAAGCCCAGTCAGCATGGGTTGATGAAAGGCAGGTCCTGCTTGACCAACCTGATCTCCTGTCTCCATGGGACAAGGTGACCCATGTAGTGGATGAGGGAAGGGCTGTGGACGTTGTCTACCTAGGCTTCAGTAAAGACTTTGACACCGTTCCCCACAGCATTCTCCTGGAGTAACTGGCTGCTCATGGATTGGATGAGTGTACTCTTTGCTGGATAGAAAAGTGGCTGGTTGGCTGACCCCTAAGAGTGGTGGGGAATGGAGTGCAATCCAGTTGGCGTCTGGTCACAGGTCTTGTTCCCTAGGATTCACTGTTGGGGCCTGTCCTCTTCAACATCTTTATCAATGATCTGGACAAGGGGATTGAGTGCACCCTCAGCAAGTTTGCAGATGACACCAAGTCAGGCGGATGTGTCCATCTGCTGGAGGGTAAGGAGGCTTTAGAGAGGGATCTGCACAGGCTGGATTGATGAGCCGAGGCCAGTGGTACGAGGTTCAACAAGGCTGAGTGCTGGGTCCTGGACTTGCGTCACAAGAACCTCCTGCAGCATTACAGGCTTGGGAAAGGGTGGCTAGAAAGCTGCCCAGCAGAAAGGGGATTGGGGCTGTCCTTTTCAGGACAGCCAAAACCTGTGTCAACAGCCAGCTGAATACAAGCAGGCAGTGTGTCCAGGTGACCAAGAAGGCTAATGGCATCCTGGCTCATATCAGAATCAGTGTGGCCAGCAGGAGCAGGGAAGTGATTGTCCCCCTGTCCTCGGCACTAGTGAGGCCACACCTGAGTAGTGTGTCCAGTTTTGGGCATCTCACTTCAAGAAAGACATTGAGCGTGTCCAGAGAAGGGCAATGAAGCTGGCAAATAGACCACAAGTCTTATGAGGAGCAGCTGAGGGAACTGGGATTGTTTAGTCTGGAGAAGAGGAGGCTCAGGGGAAACCTTATCGCTTTCTACAACTGCCTGAAAGGAGTTTGTAGCGAGATGGGGGTCAGTCTGTTCTCCCTAGTAAGAACCAACAGGACAAGAGGAAATGGCCTCAGGTTGCACCAGGGGAGGTTTAGTTTGGATATAAATTTCTCTACAGAAAGGGTTGTGAAGCATTGGAAAAGGCTGCCCAGGGAAGTGCTGGAATCACCATCCCGGGAAGTATTTAAAAGATGTGTAGATGTGGTGCTGAGGGATATAGCTCAGTGGAAGTGCTGGGCTAATTGTTGGCCTTGATGATCTTGAAGGTCTCTTCCAACCAAAACAATTCTGTCAATCTGTTATAGCTCAGGGCTGGTACCCCAGATATTTGCAGGGCTGGACATTTGCTACCCCACATCCTGCACTAGTGCGTATAATAACCAGCATGAAAAATCAGTTTCTTTTCAGTGTCCTTTCTTCCATCTCTTCCACTGCCTGTCATACCTTCCTGTTCTTTTTTCTGTCTCCACCAGCTCTGCAGTGCTTCTCCTCAAATAAGAACAGAGAGAAGTTAGTGGCTGGGGGATGTGTTCCTGCGCTCCAGGCATCTCTGTTCCAAACTGACCTTTTGTAAGTCCTCAAATGGATTTTTTTCTTCTCAGCTGCACCAGGCTCTAATGGTATATACTATATTTAGCTCTCTGGCTCCGAGGCCCCAACTGAGTCATTATACTCTTACAACAAAGGCTGACTCATGAGTCCACGATATCATGTATAAGTCTGTAAATTGGTGAAAGACAGTAATATAAACTGAAGCTAAGTTACTAATTTCTTACTAAAATCAGATTGTATGGCAGCAAACAATAAATGTGGCAGACTTAGGACACTCAGGTTATGTGATGAGAAGCCATTTCATACCACAACAAGACAGACCAGGCAAGAATGAGGAAAATTACCAGCCAGCCTTGTATAGCATGGAGAATACATGTAAAACCTTACTTATTTTTGAGTAGAAATTTGGCATCCGTATCAAATCAGTTTGCCATTCGACAGCCGCTTTCTATTTTTAGAACATATTCCTGTTATAACTACTCTAACCAGACCTTTCCAATGTGGGCAAGCACCTTAGGCATGGAAGTGGCACAAGAGCTGTCAGAAAGCCTTGTCCCCCTCATCTACCATTTCTGAAATTATTATCAGAGCCATTTAGCTATGCATCAAAGATGAACCACAGAGTTGTGGCCACCCTATCCTGTTGTGGAGCCACGGAGTTTGGGAGCTCCCATTTGATACGCACGAGTCAGCTTTTCTGAAATATCTCCACAACCTCTTGCATAGGTGTTGATTATACCACCCAATAAACCATTCATATTTATTAATGGCTCAGGCCCAATCATTCTCAATTGATAATTACAGAGAAGCAAAATAAATGCCACCAACTTTCCTGTTTCTAAAGCCTCTTACTGTTTCTACCTCAAGGTTAGCCCTGATGGACAGATACCATCTGATTGTTTGTGTATCCCTTAACTCTTCCTGCTGGTGAGCACTATCTTAGTCTGAAGGCAAGATTAAAACAAATACCAGCCAGAAAGAGAAGCTCCCTTCTAAGGAGACAAGCATGGATCCTTCTCTCTAATATGTGCAGAGTGAACAGCCTCAGGAAAAGGCAGTAAAAAATAGAAATTTCAGAAGATCAAAATGGAAGTTTTCTCCTCACTCAAAACATCCAGAGCTGACTTATCTTCAAAATAGAGTAAATTCTAACTCATTTAATCGTGTATTCATTTGCTTTTCTCCACATTTGCAAGTGGAGAAAAAGGAGATTCCTAAAAACAATTAAATTTTTTCCCTCAACCCCAGTGTAAACCATCACAAAAATACAAAACATACTGCCCAGCTCTTCTCACAGGACAGCTTTCATCAGAGAAGTTATTTCTAGTCCATTTTGTGGTTCTGCTTGGGTGACTGCAGCTTCCTCAAGGGATTGGTGGAAGTGCATTTCTTTACTTCTGTCTTCTTCTTGGTTAAATATTCTCTACTATCTCTTCTTTGTGTATAAAAATCAATATTCCACTGAACATTTATCTTCTCGCCCCCTTCCCCCATTCCATTTTGATAGCTTTTTTTGTTTTATCCCTTGAATTTCATTTTCACTTGGCCTAAAATTACTCATATTTTAAAATAAATTGGAGGATCCTAGTTTTTTCAGTTGCCTGTTTTGGGGCATTTAATTTTAATTATGTAGATGAAACATTTACTACTTCCAGGTTGATGAAGGAGGAACTACCCAATAGGCTGCAGCAGATTTCTTTTTCAGAAGAGCATCAACAGAATAGGTAATGTCGTCATTCCCAAGTGAAATAAGTGTCCTCAGTCATATGAAGGTCCATGAATATGTTACGTTCTTTTGTTTGTCCACTTCAAATGATACATCTCTGTCTTAAATAACATGTTTCTTTTTGTTTAACCTCCCATCATGGATGGAATAGCACATTTGCACTGTCCCTACACTTGTGCATCAGCTATCCATTATCTGGATTGGTTTAGCTTATTCATTGGATAGCTTGCCAAGTGCAGGGATCTCTCTAAATTTGGTATTTTTTAAGAGATCGCAGACAGCTTGGTGACACTATGTAGATTATATTAATTTCCAATGCATTGGTAAATGCTTTTTCACATTTTTTAAACTGAAATTTATTTCTCTGTAGGCTGATATTTACACATTAATGGAGTCTGGGTTCTGCAGTCTCTTAACTAGAAACTCCAATTTTTCGTAAGTGTGCAGTTAAATGACAGTAATCTGCTGCTGAATAAAACTGCTTTTTGCAACTACAGTTTCTCATTTCGTAATCCCCATGTAATCTCTGTTAAGCACAGAGCTCATTCATTAATATGTAGGGCACGAATGAGGTGAAAGGCTCCAAATCTCTGTTATTCATGTAGTCTGCATCAGACTACTAGTTATTTTATTAGAACATTTAATAGACCTGCCCTATACTGCCACTCCGTTGCAGTTCCCAGAAATAGCCCAAGAGCATGTGCCAAATGACATGCAATACAGCACAACTGAGAACTATGTTCCTACACTACACCAATTTCAGAAAAAGAACCCAGAGAAAACCCATCCCTTCTCAGCACAGAAGCGGGGACTGAACACCTCTGAAGTACTTATTAAACATGAAACTAAGTTTCATGTTTCATTTTAGTTTCATAAACATGAAACTAAGTTTCATGTTTTTCAGAAAAATAAACACAACATCTAGGTAATTACTGGGGATCATGCTTGTAAAATTGATGCGGGACCTAAAATATCACCAAAGACAGAGCAGTGTGGAAGTGCATCGCTTCCGGTAGGTAGCTGTCAGTTGTCAGACAGTAGCTGAAGACACTTCTCAGGGTAACCCGTGGTACTATAAGGAGGCAAATGTTATTCCATACCGTGTAAACTGGCAATGTCCAGGAGACTATGGATGGTGTTGGCAAGATGTAGTCCCCAAAATGTTCAGGTGATGGCATTACATCTGAAACTGTTTACATCTGTTTCCTGACCAGAGAAGGACGCTGGGAGCATCACCAAAGGCTCTGTGCTGGGATGGTGGAGTCAGACGCTTTCTTGAGAACCCAGTTCCTTCCTTTTAGCTTGATATTTGTGACCAAAGTACCCCTTTTCTTTATTCTCTCTAACATTACTTTGTAGTTGTTCTTCAAGGGCAACTAAACATGCACTCTTCCGTGAGGCAGCTGCTGAAGACCATGCATATGTAGAGAGGAATGAGGAGCTCAGCTGTACTGGTGGATGTGAGCCTGCCTTTGTACCATAACAGATTAACACTCTCCCAGAGGCCTGCCAGCGTTCAAGTGGAAAAGGTCTGTGGTGCTGTGAACCCAGACAAGCCAGGAGCAGACAAGAAGCGGCAGTAGGCAGGTGGGAGTCAGCTGGGCCAGTCCAATACACATGGAATTAAGATAGCAGTCCCACACTTACTACTGAAAAACACCTCCAGCAGAATCAACTCCCTTCCTCCAAAGAGCTGTGACACCCATCATCAGCTCAGCAACAGCTCCTTGTCTTTTTGCGTATTCAGGCTCTGATCAGCCAGTTTTCGCTTCTTTTTGAGCAGCTACAAGGTTTTCTAATACTAACGGAGTCTTGGTCTGACTCTTCTTGCCCTGTCCCTCCCCATTACTAACTTACAAGAAGGCACAGGATTCTCTTGCCAGCACAGATTTAAAAAGCTAGTCCTCAGAGACCTAACAGACCAACTACTCTCTTCTAAAGGAGGATGTGCAGAAGCTAGGCACATCAAGATGAATTAATAGACTTACAGGTTCTGCCTGGTAGGCCCTGTATGCTTATTCATCTTCTCATTCTGTGATGGCAGGATGGCCAGATTTAACAAAGTGCAACCTGACCTATTCCTGTGTTTTAAAGGAGAGGTCTATAGGATTTTATTTTTTTTAACATATGAAAATTGAGCAATGAAGCATTAAGAGAACACAGATTCCAGACATTATCACAACACTTTCTTTTCACAATGGTATAAATGGTGTTTGTGTCTATTTGCAATCTGCAGAACAAACACAGGACATCCTAGAAAAATCAATGTTTTCTCAATGATGGTGGTTCTCCTCAGCTTGCCTCCAGGTGACATAAAGGTTATAGAAAGGAATAGAAGGTTTTACGGCACTGTCAGTTAGCAGAATTGATAGCAAATGCTTTCGATCAGGTACGCTGTTTGGAAAGCAACTACACTGGGAATTCCCAGTTTGTAAACGAGGTCTTTGTATTAACTTACCGTATAATGGATTGTAAAAGGCCAGTTTTACTAAAGCAGAACTACACAATCTTTCATAAGCCTGTCCTGCTGCATGTTTTCTCTTAAGAGTCTGCTATAGGATATAATACGTACTAGAAAACTTTAATGCTCCTCCTCTGCAATTAATTAGATATATTTCATTCAAATACAGAATCAGGAAAAATTAAGTCTTCCTTCATATTTTTTCTTTCAAAAGCTATCATCCATAACTCTATTGTTTGAGCCGTGATGTAGCCACAAACACTGAGACAGATGCTGGTAACTTTTCTGTGCACTTCCGCCTAGACCACACCACTTCATTAGTGTGCTGAGAATTTGCTGGCTTTGGAGAGGCCAAAGCATGTATTCTCAAGGGACTGAAAGGAAAATGTTCCACAAATGCCAAGCTGGAACTTGGCACTGTGGTCACTTGGCAAATGAATGGCACTGTACATAATAAAAAAGCAGAGAGAGGGAGCTTAAATTCTAAATATACTCTTGAGAAAAGATAGAAAACAGTTCCTAGGAACAGTGAACAAAAGCTGACAGAAAACTAAGATCATTGATTTTTGTCAAGAATGACTTATGATTATGGCTATGTGGCTGGAGCAGGAATGGCAGATTCTGCAGTACAAAGTACTGCATTCTTTAATCTCATGTGAGATTTCATTTACGCTTACTAGATAAAGCACAGTGTCACATGTGTTAATTCTGTTGGGCTCAAATATTGTATCTTACATCTTAATCCAGTTATATTCCTGATTCACTACATCTTTAGATGATGTTAATGCAGCATCAATTAATAAATACTTTTTCTATTTCCATGTATATCCGTGTAGAGGAAAATATGGTTTAGATTAGCCATTAATTTTCCATTCAAATGAATGAACTGCTTCAAAATTAAACTGACCAAGCTGCAATTTTATTTCCACACTTCTCATATTTTAATTATGCAACACACAGAAGTTAAAAATAAAAAAAAATATATGGCACAGAATCTAGGCTTCCAACTGGCTACCTGACAAAAAAACAGATGAAGCAAGGTAGCAGGACTCTCCTCCAGCAGATGAACAAATTCTGTTCTACCTGCTGCATATTAACACCGTTCAGATCTGAAGGGATTCTGCTGTGACCCCTGTGCACTTTAGCTCTACACTGAGCAGCACTCAGGATATTCATCAAGCTTATTCCCATACCCCCAGTGTCTTCCACAGCCACCATCCGTTACCAATTCGGGGTTTCATAATGCACTCTTACAAAAGCTTTCAAAACCTTATTCTACACTGAAACAGGAGTCAGCCTCCTCACAGACCAAAACACAGCCTTGTTTACCTCAGCAGGGCTTTAGTCCCCGTCCAGTCCCATTCTCCTAAAATACAACCAAAGATCAATAGAAGGTGGAAAATGAACCTTCAAAGCTCACCATATAAGGATCTTCAATTTAAAATGCTAGCACTAAACCACCACTGTGCAAAGTCACCTTCTCTTTTCCGGGTCGTTTGCAGCTTTCCTCTACAGTCCTTGACTTTCTGATTCATGGGCCTGAACTACACCCTCCACCAGAGGAATCTAAGTTTGTGTTCTGCTTTTTCTTGCACTTGTTTGCTGCTTGAAAGAAATCCAGTTGTGCAGTTAGGCCCAGATCCAGAAAAACACACAAGCACGTGATTTATGTATATGAATAGTACTATTGTGAAGAGTGCAGGCTCTTTCCCAATATTTGCCATCAGTCATTTCTCTGCCACTGCTTCTTTGTTCCCCATTACTGCATATGCCCTTTCTGTTTATTCCAAGATTTTCCTGTAAATTCAAAATGGAGTGCAGGCTATGTACATGATCATCCCCAGGACTGAGAGGAGAGGTCTGTCAGAAGAACTGAGACATAAAACACACATACAGCTGTGTTTAAGATGAGGTATCAGAAAGTTCTCAGCTCTGATTTTCATCTCAACCAGTTAACATCTATCAATCAGAACATCTCTTGGCTAGCTTGCTTTTTCAGCTTGAACTTTTAAGAAGATCATCCTGGTAGCTCATTTAGTTAGGGAAACACCATTGCAGAAGAAGTAGTGAAGGTTTATGAGTTACAATACAGTTGGGATATTAAACACTGAGTATTCTAAAACAAAACCACTTAAAAAATATATACTGTGGATTCTATGATATTGTGGACCTATTAATATTCTTTAACCTATAAGCAGTGGTGTGTATTTAGAGGATAGATATCAACATGTTTCAAACAGTCCAATAAGCACAATAAACATTTAGAGATAGGCATTAACTGAGACTGGTCATTAACATTATTTCATTAACATGAATTCTCCTGGAAACAATTTAATATAATCAAGTCATTTCAATTATCCTACTCTAGGCTTAAGAATTCCTATTGGAGATTCCTACGTATTGAACCAGACATTTAGAAGTGGGATATATAAATGCCAGACGTGAACTTTTTGCACATGTGTCCGACATGATGCAGCTTCACGGTGAATGATTTGAGTCCTATGGTTGGTATTGCAGAAATACACGAACGCTGGTCAAACATTCTTCATCATTAACTTTCATAAACTCTAATGGGAGTTAATAGCATGTCTCAGGAAGATGTTCAAAATCTCACAGAGTCAAAGTCCTGATTGACCTATCACATAGCAGATACCTCAGCTTTCTGGGACTAAAATCAGAAAAGGAAGTTGAAAGTTGAAAGAGCAATTTTAAAAAAAAATCTGTATTGAATTAGTGATATGTAAAACATGAAATGTCATCAGTCTGGTTCTCAGAGAACAGGCTAATGGTTTTCATGAGAAATTTTGCCTCAGCAGTGCATACAGGGTCAAGGACAAGAAGTTGATCTTACCGTAAAATTTTTGTCCTAGTAAAATTGATTCCTAGTTGCTCAAAACCTGACAAAGCAAAACCCCTTACTTCAATATTCTTGGGGTGTTTTAAAAAGCAGAGTATAAGCTTTTGTGTTAAAGCTCGTTCTAGTTGACTCTTAAATCAGTCAGTGCTATAATCTGACAACTTACTAAATGTTTCCAGGCAACAGAAAGAAAATAACAAAAAGCAAAAAACTCAAATATGCTAAAGAAGATAAAAGTGATAGAAAAATAAAACCTACTCCTATGTGGAGCTCCTCACTTCCAAGCAGTGTTAAATCTTTTCATGTTTCACACATAAGGAGGAAGTACAGTCTCACAAAACAAGGGGCAGTGTTTTTCAGGGGTTTTTGGCTGTGTTATTTTCACAGAGGATATTTTTGTTTCTTTTCAACACTTCAGCAAACAATTGCTTCCAATTCCAGACAACCCATGAAAATCACCACAGCCTCCAAAGACTTCATAAAGTCACTGAGGCAGACTCTGAGTATCTCCTGTGCTGTACACCCCCGTGTCATGTGTTGGGGGCTAAGTGCTTCCCTATAACCATGCTCATGTGGCATGTACACTGGGGTGTGGAGTCTATATTTTGTGCCTTATGATATTTCTATCTTTTACTGCTACAACAAACTAGAGGTGCTGAAATTGCAGTTTGTGTCAGCCAAGGGCAGTTGTTGACTGAGGGCCAGCCAGAGTCCAAGACTGCTCTCCAGTATTTTTCTGATTGTCAGTGAGCTCTATAATCAGGTCTGATCCATCACCAGAAAACCCTTTTTCCTCTCTAGACACCTGTAATACCATCTCCATCTGGATGGAGCAACTGCTGCCCTTTGGATGCATTGCAGTACACAAAGGCACGTGCTCCAATGTCCCTGATTACCCAGTTTATAGGAGCGATGGCTTTAGAGGCACCACAGTTGTGGGTGTGGTATATCTTATTACCCAGCTACTTCACAATGTCTCCTATCACAACTCAAGATGCACGTAAGAGCATCTTTGTACCTACTCCTCTCTTCCACGGTTGAATAGTTGCATATTTTCCTGAGAGACAGGGTCCGCTTTCAGTGACACACACAGCTCAGGTGACAATCATTAAAGAGTGTCTTATCATACCGGAGAATGATACACTCTATAAGCCACCTCCCATTTAAAATCCTGCCAGGGATCATAAACTAGGGTTTTTTTCCTCCTTATCTACTATGTCAGCTAACCATTTCCACTTTGTTAAAGTAAGCCCTGTTTCAGGCCCCTCAGGTTGAAAAGTACCTCTCTGCTAGATGAGGTATTGGTTCCTGTGCTTGACTGGCTAATTAACAAATCACATTTGGCAAGGTTTGGGTAGCAGGAGGGCTACAGGGATGGCTTCTGTGAGAAGCTGCTAGAAGCTTCTTCTATGTCCCACAGAGCAAATGCCAGCTAGCTCCACGACAGACCCACCACTGGCCAAGGCCAAGCCCATCAGAGATGGTGGTAGCACCTCTGTGATAACGTATTTAAGAAAGGGGGAAAAAACTTCTGCACAGCATCAGCCAGAAGAGAGGAGTAAGAATACACGAGAGCAACAACTCTGCAGACATCAAGGGTGGTGAAGGAGGCAGAAGAGGTGGTCCAGGCACAGGAGCAGCCTGTGGTGAAGACCATGGCGAGACAGGCTGTCCCCCTGCAGCCCATGGAGGTTAAAAGTGAAGCAGATATCCACCTACAGCCCGTGAAGGATGCCATGCTGGAGCAGGTGGATGCCCAGAGGAGGATGTGGCCCCATGGGAAGTCCATGATGGGGCAGGGTCCCTGGCAGGACCTGTGGACCAATGGAGAAAGGAGCCCATGCAGGAGCAGGTTTGCTGGCAGGTCTTGTGACTCTGTGGGTGCCCCATGCTGGAGCAGCCTGTTCCTGAAGGACTGCAGCTCATGAAGAACTGTAGCCCAAGGGAAGGACTCACACTGGAGAAGTTTGTGGAGGATTGTTTCCCATGGGAGAGACTCCACACTGGAATAGGGGCAGAGTGTGAAGAGTCCTCCTGTGATGAGGAAGGAGCGGCAGAGACAATGTGTGATGAATTGACCACAACACCCATTCCCCATCCCTCTGCACCACTGTGGGGCAGGAAGCAGAGAAAACTGGGAATGAAATTGAGCCCAGGAAGAAGGGAAGGGTGGGGCAAAAGGTTTTTTTAAGATTTGGGTTTATTTCTTACTACCCTACTCTGATTTGACCGCCAATAAATTAAATACGTTTCCTCAAGTCGAGTCTGTTTTGCCCATGACGGTAATTGGTGAGTGATTTGTCCCCATCCTTATCTCAACCCACAAGTCTTTTGATATTATTTTCCCTTCCCTGTCAGCTGAGGGGGGGAGTGATAGAGCAGGTTTGGTGGGCACCAGCATCTGGCCAGCATTAACCCACCACAAACCTCCTTCTATTAACAAGGACTAAAATTCTTCTTGTCCCTCTTGATGACTTGCTGCATGTGTTTCAATTTAAAGCATTTCCCACCTGAACTTTATGGTCCCTATTGCCTATTTGTAAATTCATATTTAAAAAAAAATATGTGGCAGCCGTGATAATAATGTCACCACTTTGGGATGACAGTTGGTTTTGTATCATCTCCCCATCTTTCTTCTTCAAAGCATCCTGTAAACTCACTACGAAGACAGGAAGGCATTCTTCAGGAGATGATTGGTTTTAAATTTCACTTCCTTTCCCAAACTGCTATGCTCCTGTTCAACTTAATGCACTTTGAAAAGGAGTTAGTCTAAAAATGAGAGTCACGCTAATCATGGGTTAAGAATATCCACATATGGAGTTACTCAGGAATAGCTGCTCTTGAATAACATCATATAACCAAGCCTGGGACATATTTTTAAGGTTTTCTTTACAATCATGACAACTAGGGCTTTGGGGTTTGGGTTGGTTGGTTTGTTTGTTTTTTGTTTGTTGGTTTGGGTTTTGTTTGTTTGTTTGGTTGGTTGGTTTGCTTTTCTTTCCAATTTTTCAAAATTTAAACAAAAACTCCATGACACAAAATTTGCTTCAAATAAGTTGTTCAGAAAGTGCAGAAATATTTGTATCTCCAAGTTCTGTACTAAATTTCAGTAAAAGATACCCATTACAGTGCAACTAGGAACCCAGAATAATTTTCCACATTCTTATGAGCAGAAAAAGTGATATAATTTTATCAGGATGTATCAATTCAGCACGCAGTGGGAACTAGATGCTGATCCCTGATGTTAGCTTGGTGACTCAGACACCATGGCAGGATTTCCTTCCATCTAAAAATTCTTTAATTGGAGTGGATGATGAGGCCTCTGTTCCCTTTGCTTTGGATGCAGTACAGCCCTCTGGAAAGACACAACTGTTTTGGGAAACAGACAATGGAAAATATTTTTGATGAAGTACAAAAGGCCAACAAGCAGTGGAGCCAAATCCATTCCTGACATCACCGATGAATTTCAGTGGCATTGTGGCAGAGGTTATTAGAGACTATGCACTAGACATTCTGCTACAAATTGAAAGCATTGGAGTAACTTCGCAGATCTGATTCACAGGCTAGCAGTTAGGACATCTGGCTGTGGGTAGTGTTCCACTTCTAAGAAAGTGTCGATAACTTTTTTCTTTGGAAGACAGTCAGCTCTTGAGCCTTGCTCCCTCTTTCTCTAGCCCTTCAGAAAACATGGGTGCATGTCTAACAAACAGAATAATATTGTTGCAGCCACATTGCAATATAGGGTTTTTTCCTGGAAAAAGGTGGAAGATGTTCAAAGACAGTTCACTTAAATTGTCTGTCCTTTATGCTCCATATGTGTGCAGAGAGTAGGGTATAGTAGAGAGCAAGAAAGGCATCTCAGAAAGCAGTAAGGAGCACTGCAACAATTTCAACGTGTTCAGTGTCTGCTTGTTAGAAATTTTTATTAAAGGTACAAAGTCTTTAAACTTCCACACATTCATACTCCAGTGATGAACTAACTAAACCTGAGGAGGAAAAGCCACACATACAAGTGCACACACACACACTTATATATACAAGCACAGAAGAGGGGAATAGATCTGAAGGAGGATGATACACACCTGCTGTAAGAGCTGCTTTCCATCACCTACAACATGCTGCAGTGCTGACCTTGCTAGGAACTGCTGCAGCAGCCAACTTACCAGTTCAGGAACCACCGAACTGTTATTTTGCCAAGGAGTCAGAAGCGTTTTAAGGAGAGGTAGAATGCTGCTGTCCTCTTGGGTTCAGAAGAGTCAAGAATTCACACACACACATTATGAGGCCACCTAACAGACATTATGAAGTCATCTCCCTGAGGTGATCAGAGGTGTCTGAATTAGACACATCTCATAGCTTAGTGTACTAAAATATGGAAATGTATGCATTCCAGCGAAACCTTGCATTGAAACCTGACAACAAAAAAGGAGGGGTGGGAGCCTTGAGACAGATTTATAGACTGATTTAGTTTTGTTCAGAAGTTAGCACTGTCTGGAAACAGTATTAAAGTTATTTCAGTAAGAAATTATATAGTACTCTCCAAGATTTATTGGAAGCTGTTATAACCACAAAGTACAGCAAAAATATACACAATATTCAGAGTCCTGAAGTCAAAATCCTAAGGATAAACATTTCTGCAAATTCCTGAGAAAGCCTAATTTTAGCCAGCTTTCCAATAAAAAGAGATAAACAAAGAGCAAAGTAGAAGATGTAGTACAGACCCACGCGTAGTTTTACATCACTACTATAACAAGTACACAGAGAGATTAGACTGCACAGGATTTCAAGCAGGCGACGATCTCCACAATATTGTTCTCCTCAAGCCCCATTAGGAACTAATGATGCCTCACGCAGTATTAACTTGCAAATTTCTTTCTACTGCTGCTACATGACTATGGTAACACCGCAGCTTCTGCCCAGCCTGTGCTATTAGGGGAAGGGATCTGCAACAGAAACAGAGGCACCAATTCCTTGGGGACGACTTACTGATCTGCACATCACTCGACTCCATTAACCACATATGTGGGATTCTCAGTCTTTTAACATTCCCACAGGGTGCTCCATCTTCTCCAAAGCTCTAAGAGGACAGCAAAATGTCAGCTGAGACTCACAAAAACTCCTGCTTTTATTCCCTTCCTGTGGGATGTTGTCTTTGCATACACCTTTAAATGAGCCTAGATTCATTCTGGAAGCAACATATTAGGTTTATCAGAACAAATAGGTGAGAAAACTGTAGAATTAATGGAAGCACTCAACTTTTTCTAATTATATACTGCATTCAACTTTTATGAGAGAAACTATACAAAAATGCTTTGCTTTGAGTTTATTCTCAGAGCAGCTAATTTAGTTGGTCTGTTGAACTGATCAGGCAAACAAAAGTTTAACCCAACGAAGTAATACTATTCATGCAAAGGTGGAATCCCACGTTAATACCTGAGCAGAACCAAGACGGAGACAAAAGCTCATTGCTGGCTCCAAGAAGTAATACAGAACATGCTGCTGTATCATTAAAAACCCACCCTAATTCTAAAGCAAGGGTTGTTAAGGCACTATTTTGAAGCATACATGTTTGTCTTGTGCTCATTTTCTTTATCTGCCTTTGACACATCATCTGATGTTGAATTTTATTTATATTACTCCATCTATTTCTGCAGGTCCAACTCAGATGCATGTCCCTGCTATGCAGTACAAACATGTACATTATAAAACATCAGCTCTGTTTCAGAAAGCAAAGAACTTCAGAGCTAAACAGGCAAGGCAAGAAAATTGGCAGGGAAAAAGAAAATTCAGAGCATCCATTTCACATTGTGCCACTGAGGCACAAGACTATGATCTTACACTGGAAAACGTCAGCAATGTTTGTCACTGACATACATAGGGGTAGGTTTGCATTTTACATAATGTACCCAGCAGGACATGGAATATACGTGGTAGGAGGGAGGACTGAGTCCCAGCCTGCTGCGTACTACTACTCAGAGGTGCTGATACTCTTTCTTTGACTGTTTACCAGCACTGAACACACACACACACACACACACATTACATACACATTCTATATAAAGCATGGAATATATCATACTATTTATTACATACCATACAATATACATTATACTTAACTCAAAAGAGCTCAACAACAACAGAGCCAGTGGTTTTGATGCCTGCTTGGTATTTATTAGAGAAACGGTATATGGCTCTACCTAGTAATATGGAAGTGTCAATACCTGCTTGTTGACTTTTGAGACAGAGACAGAGACAATTTGCTGTGGCTGATTTGTGATAGATGCTGATATGTTGGTGGGTGAGCGGCCACCACTCCAGATCTGTGATTTCACTGTCTGAGAAATACAGAGCGTGTGCACTAAAAGAGAATGTAGGCTAAGCTGACCTGACCTCCATCTTCAAATCTGGTACTTACAGAAGTGGCTTTGGAGCCAAGGGGTCTCCTGCTTTACCAGCAGCCATTGTCATGCTGGGCAAATACTTTCATGAGTTTCCCCACTTGGCAGCTATTGGAGAAAGACAAGTGTATAAAAAAGACTAGACCAGGACGGAAAATGGAACTTTGCCATGGTGATATTTCTAGTTGGAAATAAGCCCTTCAACATTTTCAAAATTCTAAACATGGACAATTTTTTTGAAAAAAAAAAACCCAACAAAACCCAAAAAACAAAAAACAAAACAAAAAAACCTAAACAACATTAATTTCTGCTCCATCAGAATCTTTCTATTCCATTTTAGGTTTGGGTTTTTTAAATAAAAGCTAAGAAAGCAATTGAAACAGATACATTATTTCGAACAGTAACAACAACCACAAAAAAACCCAACAAAGCTCATTATTCTAAATATGCCAAAACTTACTCAAATGCTTTTTTGTTTTCCTTTTTTTTTTTTTTTCTCTTCCCAGCCAGCCCTAATAAAATACCCACTCTTCTGGAATTCTGTGAGAATCACGAATAGAATTGCAAATATACACATAGTGAATAATAATAATTACTATTGCAGATAATCGATCTTACACTTTTTTGAGCTAAGCTATGTATTCATAGCTTTAAATCAAGAACTCTAGCCAAACTAGGCTGACCTCTCTTGTACGACGAGATTGACAGAATGAGCCAGTTACGCTAAACTCCACATTAACTCCTGGTAGTTGAAATCAAAATCTTTCAGGACATGTTGTCTTGAGTTTTCTGCGTGGTTCCCACCTTCTGTGCACAACATTCATTTCTTGCTAGTTTCTGTGTATATATTGCAACACTAATTTTAAGGGATATATGCTGATGCTTTGAATAGTATTTTAGAATAACTTATACAGGCTTACATTTCCAGAAATGAAAGATACACAAATTCTCAAAGGGAAATGTGGGAGTCAATGCAGAGATTATTTAAAGAGGATCTTTAGCTGCAGGTTGCACAGACTTAAGTCTCGATGGTCATACTGCCTTTTTCTTCATTAATATTATATATTTTACTTACCTATTGTAAAGGAAACTGTGCTTAAAATGAAAAGAGCTTCTTCCTTATTGCAAACTTGATGGTATTAGGCACAGTCGGAATTTAGTTTTGCTGCAGCATGCATAATTCTGCTGAGGGAAAACAAATGATGCCACGTAGCAATTCTTTGCTGCAAATTTATCAGCTTCTCTGTATGGTTTAAGGCTGCTGGCCATGCAACATCTAAGAAAGCAAGCTGTTTTCTTATTCTGCACCCTGCAGAAAAGGGCCTTGCCTGATTAGCTTATGTGCTCAAGCTCTTTGTCATGCAGTGCTTCATGCTTCACAGTTTTTGTCTCCTGAAGCAGCTGTGACTACAGGTATATGCTAACCTTGCTCAGGGAGAAAGGCAATGCTTTATCAGCTGATGGAGTATCAATGTCTACATCTTAATGACTAGTTCAGACATTTCCAATTCTACTCCAACACACAAACATTCAGCTTGAATGTCATAGCTCTGTCAGAGTGAAGTACAGAGCACTGAACCGAAAATCTGAGCTTTGTAAATAGTCCAGCAAATAGACTGAATTTCTCTGCATTTGGAGCCACCATCCATAAAACAGGAAAAACATGATCTCCCAAGGAAAAGTGTCATGTGATAGCAGATGCAGTATTATTATCACAGCTACTACTGACATGATTTTGCAGTTCTCTTACTAACTGGGGTTAGCTCCAAGCAACAAAGTTTAGTTCTTGCAGGTTAAATTTTGCCCGCCTAATCTTAAAATATCCTGAGCACAGGCTTTATGTGTGCAAGGTAACAAACATACCATTCCTTCTCTTTCACGGTGTGTGACATTTTACTTTCAGGATTAGAACATTACCTATTGTTATAACATTTTTGTGGATTTGCTCTTGAGAAATCACCCATGAGCTCAGAACAAGGGAACTCCAGCCCAAAGGAAAGACTTCTGAGAAGTTATGAGTTCATAAAATAGAAAGACAAGCCTCTCTGGTGTTTTTCTTTGCTAGGTGAATAGCCATACTATATCACTCTGTGACCTGAGATTATGTATATAATTCAGTGCATTTATCTACTAGGTTTCTGCTATGGTTGAGGCCCATTGTATCCAGGGACAAACAAATGTCATCTTGTCACACAGAAAGCACCTCAGATATTAATACACATTCTGCCTGCATCAAGACAGCAGAAGTTTATCCCAATTTCACGTGCTGGTATAATCAGAAATAGAATGGGCAAAGTTTGAAAAAAGATCAATGCATCAAATCCAGACAGTACACTAGCATTTACAGTGGACACTTCTGTCACAAACACAGGAAAAATATGTAATTTTCCTCCATATCCAAGTTTTACAGTTTTAACTAAGTCAGTAAAATCTATTTTTATATACATAAAAGAATTACATAAGTGTTATTTAAGGAATACTTGTACATTTTTAACATTTCTGAGACTGCAGTCTAGTCCTGAACAACTTGCCAATGCCTGGAATCAGGATTTAGAAGAGAACAAAATGTACTTTATAGAAAAATTACTGGTAAAAGCAGATGAACTTGTTCTGAAGAGGGTTTTAGTATGTGCCCTTTGGAAATTATATGCCCCACCATTTACAGCTGCATGAGTCAGATGAGAATAGAGCAAGGCAGAGTCCTCAGAGAGAAAAATGACTCACAAGAATCTGCTTAGACTGAACTCCCTGAGTTCCTTAATAATAAGAAACAACACTATGGGAGACATGGGGGTGGTCAGATGAAGAAACATTCGCCCCAGTGGTACCACTTTTTCCTAGTCCTTTATCATCTAGCTTAGCTGATAACTTCTTCTTCATATGCAGAATTGTAAGATGAGGAATTCTGATCTCACTGAAGGAGCAGGTACTTACAGGGGAGGATAGCAAAGATTCAAATGCAAGGAAAGAAAACACAGATAAAATGGAGGGCAAAGTTTCTGACAAAATTAGCAATTACTCGATGGTCTCAGAGATGGTCTATACTCAAAGAGAAGAAAGTAGTCGCTATTTGTAATTATCAGTGTTTTGTCCCACATGTGATCTCCTTTTCTTGGAAAGGCCAAAACACCCCTCACTGTGCTGCAATCACAGAGGGTCAAGACTGCTCGTATGTTTCTGTTCCCAACTCAGCAGAGATTACATGCAAAAGCTAATTCAACTTGGAACTGTAATGTGTCTTTCCAGAGACACTCACAGGACAAGAGCCCTTCAAAGCAGTTATCAAAGTACTCAAACATAAGGAAGGAGTCCTTCGTGTGGACTTAGCCGAATATAGAGTAGGATGGCAATGGAATAATATGAAGAGGATCATCATCATACCTTAGTCTGTGGAACAATGTAGACGAAACTCTGTAAAAGGAATACTCAAAACCATCTGCTCAGGAAGGACCTCTGACACAGCTGAGTGGGGAGTTTGATGGAGGGACTGATGAGTCCTTGGCTAGGAATTGCGTTGTACAGAGCCAAGCTGTCCCTGACATGCCACAGTTGTCAGTGAGTCAGCACAGGGGCCACCTATGATAGCAGAAAAAAAAGGTTTTCTCCTTCCCAGGATAACCTCCCAGGGCAAACATGACCATCCTCATCCCAAGAAGATTTAACCAATCACTAGGAACCGAGAGTGTGTGCTCTTCACTACTTATGCTAAGAATTGTTTTTCACACTTTTTATAAGGTTTCCATCCTATTCTCTGCTCATAAGCAACTAGCTGTTGGATTTAATTTGTTTTATTTGAAATAGCAGAGGGTAAATGAGTATCTCACAATGGAACGTGGAACTTTCCTCATCATCCTCCCAGGAACTGAGTCATGTCTGTTGGCTTAAAGTTAGTTCAGATCAGCTGGCTGGAGGCTTCCCCTGTTGCTTTTGACACTTTCCACTGCCTGGACTGTTTTTTTTTTTTTTTTTTTTTTTAAGTTTAGTCTTGGTGCAATCTCATTCACTACAAATACTTCCCCAAGTATTTCTTTCCAGGGACTTTACCTGTGGGACTATGCTGCTTCTCAACAGGAATGATCTGACAGTAACCAGAAGTTGAATTAATTCTTCCATTATATAAAAGAGCATCGAAGCAACCCTGTCATTCAGTTGAGTGGCAGAATATTAGTGAGTGGCTTTCACAGGTCCCTGAAATCATGTTCTGAAATAATATCCAACTTAATTTAATATGATCCCTGCCATCTTGAGAAATTCTGCACATTTCAAGCTGCCACTCAGCCCTAGCTAAAACCCAGCAATGGCCTTTCAATGCACTTGGTTTTTATATACAATAAATATATTATTTGGGGTGGTCTATGGTTTTTGTGTTGGTTTTTTTCCCTGAATGAGTCAAAGATTATTTATATGTTGCTTGCATCATCGATAGGCAGTTTATTCCATTATTGCCAATACTACTTGAATTTCCTGTTGTTTAACAGCATCCTAACTGATTAAAAAAGGAGAAAAGAGAACACTGAGTGCCTCTGCAGGAGACTGCCTGCCCTGTGTGAAACTAATGACAGATCTGCTGAGTCTCAATACTCCTCTAAAGAGATTCACACAGACGGTGCCTGAGGAGAGCAGAAGTCTGAAGCGAAAAATGTTTCTCAGCTTTTAGACTAGTTAATCCAGCATTTCTCTCCTTGTTCAGAGATCACACTGTTCAGCGGTCACTTGTGATGATTTTTTAAGTCACAATTAAAAACTGTGTTATGTCTCAGCAAACATTTGAGTAGAAACTGTGGGCCAACTTCAAAACTACAAATCAAATAAATTAATTTTTTTTATTTATTAATTCCCCAGAAATATATGTGACTTTACAATCCATGTGTATGTATCACCATTAAAATGGGGTTAAATATATCAAAGAATGAAGATATGACACCTGGATTAAGCTACAGATTACATCAGCTCATTCTCACTCAATACAAGGTCGTAACAGTTGTCTTACATACCAGTGAGATTTGGCAGAAAGCAGTATTTTTCAGGAGATGGTTTGAAATGTTATGACTGGTGCTATGTCTAGGAAGTTTTCAACAATGAGCCAGTGGACTCTGTTGTGATATTTATTTCTTATTTGTATCACCAGAATAACTAGGAACCTTAAAAAGGATCAGCCCATCTTCTATGCAAAGAACCGTGCAAATGTTGCAAAAGAAGTCCTCAGAGAATCAACAACCAAAACAACAACTAATGAGAGATAACCTGAGCCAAAATCAGACAAAGCAGACAAAAAAAATTCACGAGCAGTATGCTTTAAACATAATAAATACAGCTGTTAGAAATGCCGATGCATTTGGAAAAGTATTGCAGTTTGAACTGATTTGGTATTGAGCAGGTACCAGGAACTGGTATCTTCATGGTTTTCTTATTCTCTCAGTCTTCTGAAACTAATGGGTAAACCACAGCCATTCTGCACGGCCACCATACAAGAAATCATAGAAAGTTCCATGTTTTCATTGCTCTCCAATGCGTTTCCTTAATAACTTATATGAAATGTTTAATTTACTGCACATCTCTGGTGAACTTTTTCCCTTCTAAATGTCAATATTAAAAAATAATTATGAAGGGCATTTATTTAAAAGTACAAGAATCCATACTACTCTTCAATTTTTTTGTAACTGGTTGGTTATTAAATATTTGATTTGTTATCATAGAATCATAGAATCATTTAGGTTGAAAAAGATCCTTAAGATCATCAAGTCCAAGCACTGTATAACTTTTTTACATCACAGGAAACAAAAAGGCATGGGAAATATGGGTATGGTGATAATGGTTAAAGATTTTATTTCAATTCTATTACTGTGGAAAAAAATTGTTATTCTATTAGCAGTTAATAATGTGATGATGTCATTATTACAAATAGAAGAATGAATTTAGAAAAAATGGACAAAATAATTTCAGCATAATAATTTTTTTCCTAAGCTATTATGCAGCATATAAAGTGTCTTGATTTTATTTGGTATCCATAAAAATCATCCAAATGTTTCAAGACTGATTATGTTCTCATGTTCTATTCACAGCAATAAAAAGTCTTATATTTTGCATCAGTGTAGGAGAAAAAGAGATAGTCTTCCTTCATTTAACAGGGTATGTTATTTGATTTGATTTACTAAGATACTGTAGCTTTTTGACTGATTGCTGTTGAAAAATTCTATCAGTGAGATTACTGCAAAGAAAAAAAGTGTACTGAAATTTTGAAAATTTCTTGTTAGGTGTCCACATGCCCACACTTATGAATTTCATTTTGATAATAGCATTTTTCTTTAAATAGTGGAAGATATGAATTAGAGATAAAGCCATTGCCAGTAATAATTTGCAACTAATATTAGAAGTTCTGGAAAGCAGTTACATGCTCCTTATCGGCCTTTTTTTCCTCTCACCACTACACAAGTACACTGTTTTCTAAAGCAAATCTTCTCTGCAGACACTCTATCATTCTGATAATGTAACATAATGACAGAAAATTAGCACTTGATTTTCAGTCCTGATCTTCCAGAAACTGTATTTGTCATTCTTTAAACTACCAGGAAGGGGAACTTGTCACAGAAGAATGAAATCTGTATTGAATCACAAAATCTTTCCAAACACCTTCAAAGGTCAAGTTTTAACTTCACTTAAAATGAGACACAGAGTAACTAAAATAGAAATAAAAACAAAAATTCAAGTAAAGAACGTTAGGAATAATAAGGAAAGGAAAAAAATAAAAAAAATAATAAGGTAAGGAAAAATAAGGAATCTGAGTACCAGTCTTAAGTAGATCAGCATTCAAATAATATTTAACTGAAATGAGGATAAGCAAACAAATTAATTCATCAAGATGATTTCATGCAAATGTATGATAAAACCCAAAAACCTCAACTTTGATACAGTATATGAATTCTGATTGTACCTCTTCAAATCCAGGAGATTCTTGATCTGCTCTGACCCCATCTCTCTACATGCTAAATAACAGACACAGGAGATGCTTTTAGCGAAATCTGTGAAACTAACTGTACCAAATCAACTACTGACTTGGAAGCTGAAGAGAAAAATAAAACACCTCAGCCTGAAGTGTTTATTCAATATTTCTCTAGAGAAACAAACAAGGAAGCCTATAAATTGTTCTGCCACCTTACTGCTACGGGTGCTTAGATATCAAATGTTCTGAAATGGAAATCTGAAGCATTTAATAATAATTAAAAAAAACACAAACAAACGAAAAAAACAACGTCTAAAACTCAAAATACTTTGACTTTTGATGAAAACATCTGAAATTTTTGATAGGGTTTCTTGACCAAATTATTGAATTCACACATAGTTTTGTTTAATCAAATCAGCATTATTTTCAAGTGAATAAAATATTCAACTGACATATTTTGCCATCAGCCAACAATTTAAGCTGAACATGCTAAAAACCACCTGGCCCATCACACTTCTTTCTGAAAACATGCTGTTTATCCCAGTGCTAACTCTCCTTGTTTACACACCCTCATTCTTTCTCCCGGAACAAGCTGTCTCGTACTTGTTAATTCTAACCCAGAAGATGACTAGGGAGCAGAAAGGCGAGGTTCAGGTGTTTCTTCTTGTGGCATAGATTGGGTCAACCTCTCTGTCTCCTTTCCTCCCTCCCAGGCTCACTAATCTTTTGCTAGCAGACAAAAATCAAGTTTGCCATACCCCGTCCAGACTGGCCCATTGCCATAGCTACCCACCAGAAGTTAATGCTTTCTCATGTCAATGTAGTTGATCTGCTTGTCAACAGGTCTTTAAATTGGTGCCATTGAAGAGGGAGGAAAAAAACAGGGGAAGAAACGGTTTATCTTTGATGGGTACACCAGTTCAGAGTCAAGGAGTGGAGGTGAGAAATCCAGGAAGGCTCAGTATGTTGAAGTTGGGAGCTGTTCAGTTTTAAGAGAAAACGTGTTAGATTCCTACAGGGAAGAGAAAATGGCTTTATTTCTTTCATTTTAAAAAAAGAGGTTCATAGAATAAATGTAACCTTTTTAATTATAAAATTATTTTATTTAAAACAGTCATGTATTTTTTAACATTCAAATGCATTCTGCTTTTAAAAAGGTGTCTGTTTCTAATTGTGAGCCCAGCATCTTAACTAACCTCAAAAGAGGATAAAGGGTGGATCCTAGACCTGTTGTTTCAAGATGAATGCTGTGAGACACAAAATGTGACACCATTTTTCATCACTATTAGACTTAATGCCAGTCACACACACCATGATGCTTAGTGGGCAATGCAGCTCTTTGAACAGCCAAAACTTACAGGCCAAGTTACAGTCATCATTTCCATGTATGCAGAACAGGAGAGAGCACCAACCAGGGAAAGAATTTATGCACCATTTGAGATTCTCCTGAAATAGCACTGGGAAAAGCTCCAGGGAAGCCAATGAAATTACACAAGGGATTCATCTGTTTGACAAGCATCATCTCTGTAAGGTTTAACTTAGCAAACAGAAAAGACTCCCTTAACAAAATAAAAATCTATTTCCAAACAGAACTGTAGTAAGGGAAATATTACCAGTCCCTCAAAAATTCTCAAACCTTGCAGATTTTTTTTAATAGCTTTAATTGTCTTCTGATATCAGGGCATTTATGTTCACATTTTCAAGATTTTCTTCAAAGCTACTATGTTAAGAGCTTCCTTTATTTACAGACTAACACTCTTAGGCTGTATATAAACCGAGTGGATTTTATAGATTAGAGCCTCAGTAGTGACCGTTGGGGAGCCTGCCTAATCCTTGCAGCTGGGTTCACTTCCCCTGAAAACTGAAGCAGACCAGGGAAAGA
>NW_010411221.1:0-22939 GCF_000710305.1 Buceros rhinoceros silvestris | reverse complement strand
AGTGCAATAAGGTCTCATCCCAGCACGGAGCTAGGGCAGCAGGTGCAGGGTCCCAGAATTACTTTGTCTTAAAAGAAGAGCTATTGCTTCTGATAACAAAATCAATTCTCATCTCAGTCTCAAAGCTGATAACTTAAGGAAAATATACCAAATGAGATAAGACTATGACCTAAGATATGAACTGGCAGCTGTCAAAAATACTACTTTTGTACAACATGCTTATGAAGTATTGACTCTTCTATACACCCGTAATGTTGAGCCACTGTCTGGGAAATTTACAGCCTGCCATGAAATTTGGGCAAGTAATTCCGAACTATTACAAACAACAGAATTTGACCAGTTGACTCAACACCACTAAGAAAACTGCAAAACAAGGGTGAACAAAAAAGCAACTAATAGATCATTAGGCTGTATCAACTGAAGTCCCACATTCCATACTAAGGCAAAACTCCAGTCAACTCCAGTGACGGACGAATGTACAAGCTGGACTATATGTTGTGAATGTTAAGAGGTAACACTGAAACTGTCTGAAAAACTCACAGATCTTCTATATCAAAACATTTACTGAAATTACCTTTCTAACTGCCAGTTATTGTAGTATTGCAGAGAAAAACAAATGGTTACGTTTTTTTTTTTTAAAAAAAGCATCTCTCGCTTCTTCCTTGGGGTGCAGTTATATGCTTTTATCCTTCATTTCGTAACTCATATCTGTAACTGCTAAGTTTTGTGCATAAGTAACAAAGCCATGAAAATGGTATTGTACAAATTTCTGTTTTGTTAGACAACAAGAGTTATTTGAAAGCTATGGAAATCTTAATCAAAATTTCAGCTATTGCTAACTGAAGCATTGTGTCCAGCTTCAGCAACACCTCGACAAAATGGCCAATTAAAACATTACAGGTTATGCTCACTTCATCTTTGAAACAGACCTGACCATTATATTTGCAAATACTAACCAGTCTCCTGAATCACCAACACTGCAAAATCCTGCTTTCTAATACAGGCTGATACAGTGCTGCTATTTCTTTTTTCTTTCAAAGATAAATCAAAATATAATGAAAATATGGAAACTATTTAGATAAAAAGGATGTCTGCCTATTTATTACCGCTCCTCTTGAAATATTCTAAAACTCCAGTTTCTTGTCCTGAGGGTATGAAAGAAGTATCTGGTATAACTAAAATCAACAAAGCACTGCCACAATTCACCGTTACTGATCAGAATAATTTGCAAATGTCCAAAAAGAGCTGCATCAAAAAATTTTTATCTGAATTCGACACAACTGCAATGATAAAAACATAAGAACAATAAAAAAAGAAACACAAGAAAAGGGAACCAAAGGAAGAAATGGTTTTCTTCATTTTGCTCTAAGCATTCTTCCTAAAATTAATGCTAATCTGCCTCACTTCCTTTATGTGAAACTACATCACTGTGGCTCTGGTCTTGTTTGGGTCAGCAACAGCACCACATGTCATATGATAGTGGCTCAGCACCACAGTATTTGATTTTATCATAGTGAGTAAAGGCAACTTGACAACCTGCCTCTTCCTGCGAACTTAGATTTCTGCTCTCTACAGAAAGGAAAATACATTGACTGAATATTTTTCATTCAGATTTTTTTAATTATATATGCTACCAAATATTAGAGAAGGTAAGTATTCATGTTATGTTTTATATACAGGGCAGGGAGGTTAGTGTCAGTCTAATTTCTGTGGTCATTTAGTCTTATTGGCCTAAAAAACATCTGACATCTGAACATTTGAGTTTTACCTACAGAAAGCTGCACTGTGTCAAGTAAAGAAAGTTTATGTTGATAGCTTTTATGTGAGGGGTTTATTTGGCTGTTCAGATATACCATGGAAGATGTTGACTACCAGGGTCAAAGCAGTGGGAATTTTAGCAGAGAAAGGGAAGCTTGAGTGTGGCACTAATGACCTGTGAGGCAGAAGACACTTCTTTATCATATTTTGTGCTGGATGGTGCCTAGGTATGGCAGTCTTCATTTCCAGCTAGACGGCACTGTTGTAACACAACTGAGACATGATAAAGGGGTGAATAATTGATACCAGATTAAGATGAAGACTTTTAACGACCCACTGGAAATACTCACTTGCAGATGGGGACAAAGTCTTAGTTTGTCAAAGGATCACAAAACCTGCTGTATAAAAAATATAACTCAATGATTTTCTTTTACTGAGTATCCCAGCCTATATGCAATTTATTAGTCCAACGCCTTTGTCCCTATTCCTAGTCCTGCATTTATAAAAATCCCCTTTTTAAAAGTAAGTTATTCATAGCCTCTATTAATGGAAATGAGATCAGAATAAAGTTCCACTTTTTATGTAAACACGAGCGAACACAAATCTGTATTTTATTGTATTTACTACATTTACTCTATTTACTACAGTTGTTCATTCCCAAATTGTATTAATCCTTTCCCCACCCCAACAAAGGCAAAAGGACACAAAAAGGGAATAATAGTTTAACCCTCCTGATAATAAAACAGCAACCGATGCATACTGAAGTAGAATCAATACGTTCATTTTTGTGGTGGTGTACCAGTAACACATCAGCTGTGTTAAAAATTCCACAAAGCCCAGACATTAGCACATAAAAAACCCCAACAAAAGAAACAAACAAAAAAAGACACTCCTGATATTTAGGAAGACAACAATGTGAAGGAAATGTTCCATGTACCAAACATTAAGAGCCCTGCCCAATTCCCTCTGAAGTCAACAGGAAAATTCTCATAAGAGGGCATAGCCGTGGTAAAGCCTCGTCTAAGGCTTTCTGACTTTGATCCTCACTGAAAGAGAATAAAACCCTATATGAAAATGAAAAATCCTCTATGAAATCAGTTCAGACAACATTAAACTGTATCCATATACACCAAATAGCAGATACTGCTTTCACCATATTTTGTCAATCACCATGGTATTAGGACTGATATGTAAATACTTGCTTAAACATCTTTTCTTCTGTACAGTGCTTCTATAAAAATGCTTTGGTGGGGAAAAAAAATATATTCTAAGCAGGTTACCTTTACTACTTTTTTATTTTCTACTTTTCTTTTCTGCAAAACTAGCAGTTTTTCAGGACTCTATACTGTTGCCTCTCATATTCTCATCATTTATTGAAAATCTGCCTGAAGGCTGAATTCACAAGCACGGCAGTAGCACTATTTATTTACCAGACACTTTTACCCTGCTATTAGAATTGCAGCACTAGCACAACCTAAACAATTTATAGAGTGAATCGAGAATCCTAGCTCTTCCAGATAAAAACGTGTGACCAAAAGCAGATAGTACTGGGTTCATGACCCAGCGGGAGAATGTGACTAATGTGTGGCTGCATTACTGCTCGTTGTCTTAAAACAGGTTGCCTTTTAACTCTGCCCCAGAAGCTGCTAGTTATACTCATCACTTAATCTGATTTCTTGATGTAAATATTTCTGGAAATTTTAGTTAGTTAGTTAAGGGATTTTTTTTTTTCTGAAGGTTATTACATGTCTGCATCCAATAATACACAATACATTATTTGTGCGTGCCCTGGAAAGAAATCCCAAAAGGCTCTAAAGTCCATCAGTGAACAGCTGATCAGGAGTGCTGATGTTACTGCTTACAGACACAGGCACTGAGCACTATCCTCCCGCAGAAAACCTCAGTTAGCTGGGACTATAGTAAATTATTTACATCCCGCTTTCTATTTTACAATTCAGCTAACCCCAGGGAGAAAACAACTCCACTCATACAAGCAAAATCCTCCAAAGCCTCTTCCCCCCTACCCCTCCTTTTTCCTATTGTTTGGACTACTCATAACCCATGAAATATTTCATATAACATCTAAAATTTCCCCTATATCCCCATTCTCCTGTGTTCTCCTCTAATTCAATATGCAATATGAAATTTTCAGGCAAATTGGATGATTTTCTCTCCTTTTGTATCCTACTGACCTTCTCTGAATTTTTTTATTTGGCTAATTCGTTGATGTCATGTCACAGCTTCAAAGCCTCAGCTGGGCCCAAGAAGATTCCTATTGCCTAGTTAATGGGTTTTTTCTTCACATTAAACAAATGTGACACCATCGGAATATTTCCTTTAACTTTGTTTCTGTAACTGCTTTATTACACCTTGTGTTTTGCACTCCCTATTTGCATTCCCTATATAGCAAATGTAACTAAACTGACTAAAGATCTCTGCATTCAAATATCATTTCTCATTCTGTCAGAGACATGAGAAGCGTGAAGAATTGCTTCACTTATAGGTCTTATATTGTGATCAAAATTTGCTTAGTTCAGCACTTCTGAATACCTGATTTCAGTACTGATGCATAAGAAAAAAAAGCAGCCTCAAAACCTGCCATCTTTACAAAGCATAAATAAATCCTTCAATTTTGTCAAAAAAGAATGCCTTTCAGGTGCTCTGTCTCCAAGACATGCCAGTAGGAAAGTTTTTTAATTCTGATTCAAATTGAGAGTAAAACTTCTTCACAGTTTGGCAACACTGAGCATTGTGGGGTTTTAGTTCATATTCATCCTTTTTCTGAAAAATATCTGCATACTGCATTGTCTAGCAAAGAGCTAAAAGCAGATTATTACATAATTAAATTGCAAAGCGTTTAAAATAACAACCCTCTCCAAACAGCCCTTGGGCTTTTTAAGCAATAAGAGACAATGGAAGCCATTTATAAAATAGCCAGAATTTCTGCAGCAATAGTTCAAATGTTAAAGATGAAATTATTTAATAAGCAACATCTGTTCTGTTTTCATTATATCCCATCATCATCTTCTTTCACCTTCTTCTTATGCCCTTCTGCTTCTTTTCATTGCTGACTATTTGCTATTTCAAACGCACAGGAATGCATTCATAGCAATGGCAAAACAGTGTAAATAGAAGGAAAGGTTATCTCTGTGTACAGAATAAAATTGTTCTCAAAAAACCACCATTTCGCCTTACAGTAATCATTACATTTTCTTGTCAGGAGCTTTCTAGTTTACAAGCTTAACAAAAGCGGAACTTAAATGCACAAAAATAAATCACTCAGAACAGGTTATATATATCTCTATGGGATATACAGAGTACGGACACATATTACAATGTTTAATGGCAGAGTTTGAAAAAGAAAATCGTTTATGTGCTGGAGTTATTTATATAGTACAAGAAGCTACCCAGTTGTTTGGGGGTTTTATAAATAAAGGTTCTGGTTGTCTTTGGAATCAAAAATGAATACATAATATTTCAAATGCAGCAAATTACTCTGGGAAAAAATATTTTACATCTTTAATCCACATTCAGCAAACAAATATTCTATCTACAGCTGAAACAAATGCATAATAAAATATTCTAGTAGGACAGCTGATGCAGCAAGCCATTACTCTGTTTTTTCAGTCTAGATACTTCTTAGATTACAAAAGTTGTTGTTTAGGAACTGCACTTAGAACAACTCCTTAATACTAAGAGTAATTATGGTAAATGCTATCCATGTGCTATTTTCAGCATTAGTCCTGTTTATAAGTGTATAGAAAATTGTTTTCCTATTTTACGATGTGTGGAAGAATCAGTTGCTTATGTTATATTCTCTCATAACTGTAAGAGTTAGAAGAACCAGAAAGCGATAGTTTATGGTAATGAACTCCATATCTTGCTACTTGAAAAAGCCAAGTTTTACAGTCAGATTCCATTTTTTCCCCCAACAGCCAAACACAAATCCAATACAAAATAAATCTAGGTTGTGATTCATTCCATATGCCTGCATAAAACCATCACTGTTGTTCATTACTTTTTTGTTGTTTATATACCGTCCAAGCTATAAATTGTGGCTATTTTTTTCCCCTTTAGGCCCACTGGAAAATAGTAAACATTAAGAGAGTCTTCCTAGCCCTGTGGAAGAGATTTGTGATTATCATAAAATTTTATTTCCTGTTTCATAGACCAAATCAATTTATTCCCAAAGCCAAATCGCATTTTCCCTTCAGTGCATACTGTCCATCCTTAAAGGTAATCCTGGAGTTAGTTCTAATATTCCTTTAGACTACTAGATGGGACTTTTAGGGACTGAGGCTTACCCTCAGTGGGTATATGTCATCATCTTTGCTTTTTGCGATGACTGGCTGTAGAAATATTTAGCACACTAGCAGGGAATATTTGTTGGCATTTTTACACTATGTTACCTGTTCATTATTTTTTTCAGAGGATTAATTTCTATCCAGATCAGCTAAGTTAAGTTTTAAGAGGCTTTCTCATATAAAATCTGCACTGAGAAACCTGTCTGACAGCTTTTATGAGCTTCCTTTTACAAATTCCAAACCAAGGAAACACACCTCTGTAAATACAGGCTAGGACATTGCTAGAAGCTAACAATTTGGAATTTTTTCTCTTCACTTTCACTGACGAGTCTGGCGTTCATCAAATTATTCAAACGTATCCAAATGGTAAGAAACATCCCGGAGCCAGGCACTAGGAAATCACTGAACTGAGACAGAATGAACAAAGAGATGTAGACTCAGAGAAGGGGGTATAGAAGGAAAAGCAAATTAGTAGTTCAAAAACAGTAAGTCATCAAATCTAAATAGTGTATTCGAGAGTGCAGATGTAGTTTATATACAAAATGACTGTATATGCAATGCTGCATTAAAAAAAAAAAATTGCATTGTGACAAAATGTCCTATCACACCAAGTTTAAGTTTCTCCTGTCCAGAGAAGACTGTAGGAAAGTGCAGAAAGACCTAAACAAGAGCATTATGATAGCATAACTATTTAATATGCACACTGAAGAGCACACACATCTAAGAGAAATATATAAACCACCCGTACAGTTTACTATATCCAAAGGGATCTGCATGCTATTATAGAAAGCCAGATACACTGCATTAAAAAAATAGAAAAAAAATTATTCCAAGATCCTACCAGTACTACCGACAATACCTTTATATGAATAAACAGTACAATCTTGCCTGGTGTATTCTGTGCAGCACTGGACACCTACCCTGTAAAAATATGTATCAGAATCAGAAATGATTGGTTATTGACAAAGACAGATAAAGGGATGCTATAAGGATTTGTACTTTACACCAGGAAGAGGACTAATAAGTGACATCATGTATGCAATGCATGCCATGAGTGGAACACTGAGCAACCATCGTCTCTGACTTGTGACAGGAAAATAGCGACATACACAATCAAACAAAAATAAATTCCCAACTGATGAACTATATTTTCAAACAAACAGAAATAAAACTAAGGAACTCATTGCCAGAGGCTGTCAGATACCTACCAATGTGCAAAAGTTAGACAGAAAAATTGCGTTCCTCTGAAGGTATCAAGTGGCAGCATAAGAGATAAATCTCTTGGAAGGGACATTAGACTGCCTACTTTATAGACCTGGCCAATCTCTAAATAGAGGTCAGAACCCTCGATACAGGAGGATTATACCAAGCTCTCGCATCTTTCCTCTAAGGACCAGGCACTCTGCATTCATTTGATAAAGAGCCAATTGACATTGGGCCTCAATCTCGGTGACAACTCTTGTATTTGCTACTGCAAAACTGGAGTAACTGTCTGAAATCCCTTATTCAGTCCATAGTGTACACCTATGGACTTGCAGTTTGACCCAAGCACAGAAGGATAAAACAAAGTGACAGAGCAAGAAATAGTCCCCAAGAAAGGTCTATTGAAATTCAGAACAATTCATCTGAAGAAAAGTCTGGTTTAGATGTACTACCAAGCCCAAAATCCACAAGGTTAACTTAAAGAGCATTACTACAAAGACTGTCATCTGGTGACAAGGCTGATCATACCTTTTGTGTCTCCAAATGCCTTATTCCTGCAAAAACTGGAGGATTGAATCCTCAATAATTAAATACAAATATGATTATAGAGAGCATCTACACTAACAGAAGGGTCTGTGAAGTGTAGGGGATTCTTTTACATTACAGATGGCACATGGCTATTGGAACATTATAAAGGAGAAGGAGGATCAAACTGAAAAAATGTGTGTCCTTTCCTTCCGGACTAGTCCATTCCTCCAGCAACATTGTTTGAAGAATGTGTTTTGGTTTGGGATTACCTACAGAAGCCCCACGGAGAAGACTTCAGAAAGACTGGAATTCAACACATTATTTTCATTCCCTGATGAAAATGATTGCAGCCATCAGTTTACAGACACATCTATTGTAATGTGGTTGTGCATCTCCTTCCAGCTGGCTGCTTGTTTAGCTTGTTTCCCCAGTGGTTTTGGTGTTAATTAACAGAATACTGTGAAGTTCTACAGCCTGTGAATTAATTTGGTTTCTTTCCAGGTCTTCCATCAGCCAGAGCAACTCCTCTTTCAAAATGAGGTAGAGATAGTAAACCAAAGCACTTCAGTGCTCAAGTGAAAAAAAAACAAAAACAAAAACAAAAGGATAAAATACCATCTTCCTGCCAGCAGACCAGAACTGGCAGCTGGAAGTGAGAGCAGTAACTCAGCACGCATATGTGAGTCAGTCTTGAATTTCAGTGATGCAAGCAAGAGGGTGACCCACCAAGAGTAAGTTTTCCAGCAACTCTGTTAGACTGGACTTGGAAAATCAACCACTCTTTTCTACTTAATCAGCTGACGAGACTTCATTCTTTATTTCATTCAGCCCAATCTACTCTTTCCTTTTAATTACCTTTTCTAAGATTTAGGATTCCTGAATGTCATCACATACCCTGCTAGAGTCTCTGCTCTAGGTGTGTACAGGTTATTAGGTATGTGCAGTCCAGCTGCTCAGTGTGAGGCCCAAAAGGTATCCTAAATGCCAAAAGTCTCAAGTTTTGATAAAAGAAGCCTTCACTGTAAGGTGCCTTCACACATCTTTTCATTATGTTTCTGATATTTGCTTCCAGATAAAATATAATTACCTGCTCTTATCACCAGGGCAGTGGGAGGCATTACTATTCACTTTTGATTTTCACTCCTCTGGAGAACTGCTAAGAGTCTCTTTATCTAGATATAATAATAAATAGAGCAGCCTTTTACCAGTTATCACTTCATTGTTGTATTTAAGTGCCAAGTATGTAAAAGTCATTTCTAGCTCCGGTGTAAATATATTAAACTAACAAAAGAGGGAAGACCCACATTCGAGTTCTAACCCTAGTTCCTATCCTAATTTAAGTGGGAAAGATGGGCAGCTTCTCTGCTGATGAAAGGAAGATGCTATCAGGCAGCTTCTCATATTCTCCACACAGATGATTACAATTCAAGTTAATGGAGGTATGTGAATAAGAGCTTGAGAGCTATCTTCACTTTACCCCACAAGGCTGAGCTCCAACCACTTATCAGGAAGAGGAAAGATCAGAAGAGAAGGGAGAAGCAGAAGATGAAGTGCTTGGTGTTGGCTCTGATCAAGAGGAATCCTTCTGACTCAGCTTGCTCTCTGCATTAGTTTTAGGACTGCTCAGTGCAGCATAGAGAGCAGTCACAACAGAAGGCCAGGCGTAGGTTCACCAGACATCGTAACTTCCCCTCTTTAGAGATAGTGTCTTTCCCTTCCTTTCCACGTTACATCTAGAAAATCATGTTTTCTTATTGTTACCCGGAACAGAAGGTACTCTTTCTCTTGAAGAGCATTGAACACATAAGACTAGGAATTATATACCCAGTATGCAAACAGGGTCAGAAATCTCAGTGATGCATAATTAACAAAGCATCCACGAAACCACACTGACAAAGACATTTTGTCTATAATCAAAACCTAAAGTTTAACAACAGTCTGTTTTCTCCTTTGTCATCAAAAGATGAAGTGTGATTTTCCCATTTTGGTATGAAGCCCAATTTTAAAATTTAATTTCTTTTTACATGTACTGCAATTTTGTGAAATATGATCTCAGTACTACAGACACTAAATGCATTGATGTTATTATCTGTTATTTTATTATGCACATCTTTCAGGAGTGAGAGGAAAAGGGAACCAGGCTGCAGGGCAGCAAGAAGCACTCATACAGAAATTGCTTTGTTCGTGTGTTTCATCTTCCCACCCCAGGGGAGGAAATCTTCTCAAAAAATGGCTGCCTTCATACCTTCCATTTGCATCCTGCTTTGATCCCCTAGAGACAAGACTGCCAGCTACTCACAGTCTTTCTAGCAGAGAAAACATGATATGTTCCACATGATAAGTGTGATCGTTATCCTTTGCCTGATGTGCCAGTACCAGGCTAAGCAAACAGCTACTGGATAAGTTGATCTTGTTCAGAGTACTGTGAGGATCAAATTAAAAGCTTTGGGAGAAGCAATGAAGAACAGATGCACTACATGAAATTACTCTTAATACTTTTGCAAAAATAGCTATAAAGGTGTTCAGACTCCATTACAAGTGAGAAACACACAAGAACTCATTCAACAAACAGTGAATCTTTAAATGTTACTGATTTTCACATGTATTATAGATTTTCTTATTTGAAAGTGAATATTTTGCTATTTTGGGTAACAAATTACTCATCTTACTTGGGATTGCTGATGTTGAAAAACTAGCTAACGAAACTCAAATAACATCCTTCTAGAAAACTGAAATATAATGAGATTAATTATGAATATTCAGTTATCAGATCTAAGACTTGTTTTGTATTATTCGTAACATCCACTTTCTGTCATTACTGGCTTTGTACCTTACACCTCTCCATGACTTGTTGCTTGCAAATCTGAAGCATTTAATTTTAGATGTTCGACTTCTGGGAATCAATCATAAATTACTACAAAAACTGACAATCTTTCAAGCAAAAAATGTCACCACCCTTCAGAGATGTTGAGCCTTATTCTCCACCTTCTCATCTTCCTATTATTCCATTTATTTCTGCAAAGGTAGTCTCAATTCACACCAGCCTTAATGAAGAATCAATTCCATGATTTCAAGACAAAACAAAACCCAGTTAGCTAAGAGCAATGGATTCAAACTCCTTATTTGTGCTGTAGTAATGATGTATTGTGAACAAATGCTATTTTAAGGGAGTTTGCACCTCCTGCAGTAGAGATTAATAAATCTCAGACCAAATGAAGAACAATATTACTCAGTTTTACTATTTTAAAAGTAGAAGCAATCTTTTAAGAATGGGTAAATGTGTATGGTGTCTGCTCCAATCATTTGCATATTTGACTTGTAAATAATTTAAAGCTAATTTTTAAATGTTATTTTCTTTCCCCTGCTTTGAAATTGAGACAGTGATTTCCTGTTTTGCTGTGATATCCAGCAAAAAACCTGCTGGGGTATCACAGCTATTGTGGAGCTCTGCCAAACAAGTGAGCCCACACAGAATGGCACAGGTCAGTGCCTTCACATGGAATTATCTTGATGGCTTTAAAAAAAAAGGCGCATTTTTATCACATTGCACAAGAAAAATCACACGTGTGGTTTCTTTGTATATATGGTGGGCAGGCTGGGTGCATAAATACATCAAGAAGAAGCAGAGCCCCTTGAAAACCAAGCCCAGAGCATACTTTTATTTTAGATCCTATTCATTCTAGCAGATCACAGAATATCCCAGCTGGTATAATACATCCTGATTTTTCTTAAAAGAGCATCAGTGTCTTCACAATTTTATTTAGCAACTTAAGTAATAACCAACAGTCTGAGACTATACAAAAAAATCAGACAGGTTTTGTTTTAAGAGGATCACCTTATAAAAAGGTAAGCCTTGAGGGCCATGGAAGACAATAGAGGAAAAAGTACAGGGGCTGAGGGAATGGCATCAAAGCACATCTGTTGAGGTCTGGGTCTTTGACAGCTCCAGATAAATAACTACGGATGTGAAGATGGCAAAATCAAAGTGGTGACAGAGGAAGAGAGGACAGAGGAAGATTGACAGGGAGATACATAAGAATTGGGACAAGCACATATGGGGAAAAGTAATAGTGGGCCTAAAGTGGCATATGTAAACAGGCAAAAGAGCTCAAGGCAGGCAAAATTACTAACGACAGGAATGAAATGCAATTAATGAGGGTTAAAGCAAAAATTCAGAAAGAAAGGAGGCTCTTTAGGAAGGAGAGACTGGGAAGGCAAGGAGAGGGATTTACCCTTCATGTGAGAGAGCACCGTGGATGCACAGACCTTGGCCCAGGGATGTACATGGGCCAGCTGGCAATTTACAGGTTAGGACCAGCAGGCGGATCATCATGGATGACACTGCAGGAAGCTACAGACTTCCTGTTCAGGAAGAAGTAGATGAGGTGTTCTTAATGCAGCTGATCGTTAGTGCATGTGAAAACCTATGAGCTCCTCAGAGGCTCTGGGTATGTAGACTTGCAACCAGAGTATGCTGAAACTTCCATTTTGGTCACCACTAGCAATGACCAAAATCAAAGTTTTAAAAGACGTGGCTACCCAGTCTACAAATATGCCTCTATTTTTTTTACTCAGTAGCCAGAGACACCAAAGGCAAACTCAGACCTACTCCAAGGATCTTTGCAGCCTAATGGGAATCTTTGTATTGACTCCAGCAAGAGCTGAGTAATAAATATTGCACCAAAGATGAGCAAGGCAGGCTCCTTGTGCAATATATTCATAACAGTGACATTTTACTGAGCTGCAATGAGCCATGAGTCATGTACTGCTAGATGTAGTAGTCTGAAGATAAAAAATGTTATACACATAATAAGGAGGGGGAGGAGGGATATAAATGTTGGGCAGAATAACTAGAAGTTAAATTAAAAGTTTCTCCAAAAGCCACAGAAGGCAAAATGTTATCCAGCGACAAATGTATTCAAGGGTCTGACAGCAGTGAAATTTTAAAGACTCAGTCAGGAATACAGGAATTGCCCACCCAGCCATCTGGGGTAGTTACACCATCCGATATCTAACTATGCTGAAGTGAAAAAATGACAGCCTGACAAAAGCCTCTTGTTTTGCAGTAGGTCAGAATATTACCCATAAGTTTGCTGAGTACAGTCCCAAACAGGTTCAGTATTCTAGTGCACATGACCAAGTACAGCTCTGTAACAACTTCTTAACCACAGACTCACGCATGTAACCATTAAATAGAACCATTTTAGTGACCAGAATCCAACCAAGGCTGACTCTGCCTCAGATTTCTTTTTCATTTTTCAGGGGCTTCCTCAACCCATGATCCCAACATCCATAAGCAGCATCCCTTTGTCAACAGGAACAAGATCTGAATCTAGGCTTTTTTAACTCTTTCATTAGTCAGTTATAGCAGTATACAGTGAGGGCTGGCTGCCCCTAAGGGATGTCAAGGTGGGAGTCGAGAATGATGGCAAGCCAGCAGGGCAGGCATCTTGCCAGCCATGGCCCAGCCCCCACAGTACCCAAGCAAGGCAAACAGGGCAGGACAGACCCAGAGATGGCAGCCAGGCTCAACCAAGAATCCATATTATCAGACAAATTCATGGTGGCAATGCAGGGCTGAGGTCAAGCCAGGAGATGAGTCTTCAGGTTAGGGTCTCAATCAACACAGTCCATGGCCAGGCAGGACAGGGCTGAACTGGAGACTAGCAGTACTCTGACATAGCTCTGGCAGGGACTGAAAGCTGAAATTGGGCTCCCAGGCCCATGGGCAAGGGTGTAGGCAGAGGTCCAAGGTGAGGCTGGTCAGCACATTAGGGTCTAGAAGTGCCCTGGTAAGTTAAGTCTATGTTCCTTCAGCAGCATCAATGAATTCAAAGATACAAGACACAGTCAAAATTCCCATGTAATAAGCATGATTAATGTCTGCTAGACACTTCTAGTCAAAGGGCTAAGAACCATGATGACCACACCAGCAAACAATAAACCGAATGGCTAGTATTAATTTAGTGTTCATTTAGCAATGACAGATTTGAGGCCATCATTTTGTGACTTTGTGACTATCATTAATGAGGAAGGAAGCTGACGTGTAATTTGTGTTTTACAAAGGTTAGGTTTTTGTGGGGTTTGTTGCCTATGTATTACAAAACATTATGACCCACTACATATGACAGAATTGCAAATTTTACAATAACTGCCTCTGTTGCATGCATAAAGGTAATCTTAAATCTGTATATTTATATTTCACTACTTCAACTGCTGAACATATAAAGCTCCTTAAAATTATGGCCCTGTTGAAAGCAATGGCAATCGCTGTACTTCCCCTTTGTTAGTTAGGTTTTCAGTTTTTCATTCCTCAGTATTTTACTGAAAATCAATGGATAAAATAGGTAACTCTTATTACATTGACATCTGGCTCAAGGTTTCATTAAAATATTGTTAAAATATTAGACAGATGTATTAACTGAGACCAAACATTACCCCATATAAATTAACCCTACAAATATAATGAAAGCACTCTTTCACACACACTACTATAAAGCCTTTGTTAGTAAGAATTCCCCTTCTTGGGTACTCAAAATGAAGTATTGTTCATTGCCATATGGCTCATATTAAATACAAGGAAACAAACAAAACCACTGTAAGTCTTTGGCATTTTAACGACCATGGATCAGCTACTCCTACCAGAAGCTGCTCTATTGCCTAATTACACTCCCTGGTAAAAACAACAAATTTTTTTCTAGCCTAATTTCAGCTCCTGCCTTTTCTTGCTAATTTTGAGTTCAACTATTGGTGCGGGAAAAGATTATATTCATTATTAGTAGCCCGTAAAGACCTCATCTGAGATGGGGGTCCCTTTGGCATTGCATAATTGGAATGTAAAAGAACACTCTTCAATAAAATTGATTACACAGGACAGAAAGAGACACTGAAAGTGAATGGACATCACAGTGCCTCCAGTTTAGGACAGGGAAAATCTTGTTATAGGATCCATGCTGCTGGAGCTCTGGCTGACCCTGAGAGCTGGTCAATAAAATTACTTACTAGCACAAGTTTCCTATTAATCTCAACTTTTAGAATCCAAGTGAGTTACTAAATGGTGCCAGGATCATCTCTCAATCTCTATTTGAAAAGCAAAGATTTTTTATTGAATATAGATGAGACAGAAAAGATCTTTCCAGTACAGCATTGTGTTAAAGGTAATTTTTTTTTCTTTTGAAGGAGACACATAGTGATCAGACATAGGAAGCACCATCTGATTAAAGAAAAAATCACCCCACACAGAACGGGTACAGAGTAATTCACACAGAGTCATATGAAAGTAACTCAAGTGAAAGACTGATGCATATCATAAGAACTGAGACGCCAATAGATTGCTGCCTACCATGATGTCAGAGTACTACCTTATACTAGAAGAGACGTCCTGTCAAATGAGGAGAAAAACACAAAACAATGTTATGATCTAAATGTGAACGTTCTGCTGAGATCAGGCCAACCACGTTTGGCACTTTTGCTTTTGGACAGTCCCGTATTATGTGGAGGGAAACTAATAAACCTTTGTGCGTGGTCAGACTGAGCTTCAGTATCAAAGAGTTATGGCAGCATATCACAGACAGGAGAAATGGAGTAACATTAAAACATTTCTTACACTACAGCCCTATTAAAAGAAAATATTTTTAAGGCTCTAGGTGATCCCACCTAAGTATTTGGAAAGAAGACATATTCCAAGAGAGAAAATACTCTATTTTCAATAATTCAAAGCTATACAATCAGAATGATTTTTCTAAATAATGGTGTAGATAGGCGTAGATGATATGTGAACCTGATGGTGATCAAGGCAGCTGCACAGACCCAGGGCTGGCGCTGCTGAAAGCTCAGAGCTCAGGTAACATATCAACAGTTCCAACCGGGAAGTCTGCCCTCATCGCTCTCTGTACCCATACAATCACTCTGATAAAAACACATAGAAAGAAAAGGATCTGTTATCTGCCTCCTTAGACTCTACTCAAAGATGATTTTGACAGGTTTTTTCCATAAAATCTTACATTATTTTAAATAAAACCAAAGGAAATAGAAAAGATTACATCTGGACTTCAGAAAGGTATTGAAAAGATAAGCATACACCTCCAAAGGAACACAGTTACTCTCAGGTGCTGCCTTGCTCTCCACGGAATATTAGTTATACGTGATGGAGGAAATGAACACAAGTAATGTGAGCTAGGTAAGAAACATGCTAAATGGAACACAGTGATTTGCACTGAAAGTGGAATTACTCAGATGGGGGGCAATTCTTAAAGGAGATCTTCAAGGATCTGTTTTACAATGAGTCTTGTCTTGTATTTTCACTGATGACCTGGACACAAAAACACGTGTACCAATTAATGTTTGCTGATGTTAAAAACAGGGAAGCAGCACCAGTCTGGGTGAAGACCAGAATAACATACACAAAGTGTGGTATGTCCTTGAGGACTGAAGTTAAATTTTAATACTACAAATTACAGTGTTATCCACTTGAGGGTTACTATGAAATACAGACAACTGGAAGCAATATAGGAAAAGGATGGCCATCACAGGATACCCAGCTGTGGAAAAGGCAACTGAAATCCTATGATGCATCAGGAAAACTATTTTGAGCAAAGAAAAGGAAGGATAAATGCCACTTTTGAAATTGCAGCATGAATGCAATCTACACTTCCAACCATCTATGTTCAAAAAAGTTACATTCAAACTGGATCAGGTTAAGAGAAATCTTGCAGGATAATCAAAGGAACAGAGATATTCCCTGTCTTATGGCTTAAAGAAACTGGCCCTCTTACCCTAGGAAAAAGAAAATTGAGTCAATTACAACAGCACATCCGAAAGTGGAACACCAACAAGGAAAAGATTAATCTAGGCTAAACAATACTGGCACAAGGACAAATGGTTTCATGCTAGCCACAAATAAACTCAGGCCAGAATTAGGAAGTGGCTTCTAGTTTAATCAGTAAATTAGTTTTTAAAAGAGTCTTCCAATGATAGTGGATGCTAGAAATATGATTCACTTCAAAATGTATTTTGAGCTGTTCATGAAAGGGACTCTAATATGTTCTATGATATGATTTCTGAAAACAGCTGGAGGCTACACTTAGTGACACAGAGATCAATTATTTCAGTGCCATTCTATATTCACCTGTTACTGTCTAACGTTTAAACCCGCATATACATATACACTTACACAGACTTTGCTTGGCCACATAGCAGGTGTAGCCATGATGAGCTGTGCTGCTCCTACAACTCCACTTGACTGAGCAACTCAGTGAGAAGAAGGGGTAAAAATCCCTTTGTTCAACTTCTCACTAGTCAACATTTAACAATTAGTTTTCCCCCACCCAGAAGTCTGAGCCCATTTCAAATTACCTTTATTGAATAAACACATACCTAGTCAATTATTGTTTTCACAAAATAAAAATAACAGGAAGATTTTGCATTTGTGGCAGGAGTGGAAGATACAGGCATTGCTTAGGTATCTATAGTTGTTTGGCAAAAGCAAACAGCATCTGCTATCACCTAAATCACTTTGTATATTCTTTCCTTTAGACTGTGACTAACTATATTAAGAGCTTCAAAACAATTGATATAACACTAAATAACAGAGCAGCAGACCTGCAGCACCGCTTTCAGACTCTACCAGTCTCCTTGTCTTCATGAAAATAACTGCCTTACCCTAATAGTAACTGAGAGAAACAAAGATTCTATGGAAGATCAGCTCTTTGAAACTTTAAAAGTTTTGCAACATTTCAGTAACTGAGAAAACAGTACCTATGCATATGTAATATAAATGTCACAAAGCATAAACACAGAAAGATAACCAAGAATATACCTATAAGAAACATCTATGTCCACAGGTAATGAAAATACATGCTACCATATAGGAAAGCTGCTGTGTGAGATATACGTGTGTGTATAAAACAGTAGTTAATATATAGCAGAATTATTTTCCGAAAGAGAACAGCCTCAAGCTGCGCTGGAGGAGGTTTCGGTTGAATATTAGGAACAGATTCTTCACCAAGAGAGTTGTAAAACATTAGAAAAGGCTGCCCAGGAAAGTGGTGGAGTCCCCATCCCTGGGGTATTTAAAATACATACAGATGTGGTGCTGAGGGACGTGGCTTAGTGGTGACCTGTCAGTGCTGGGTTAACAGTTGAGCTTGATGATCTTAAAGGTCTTTTCTAACCAAAATGATTTTATGATTCTATTTATTATATAACTTGTAATACAGGATTTTTGAAACTATTTTCTGTTAAAAAGTCTGTTATATTATTGTGTCTTTCGCGATATTTGTCTTTTTCTATGTTAACTGGAAAGCTTTCAGAACTCTGTAATAAGCAAGAGTATTCTACTATTATGTAACGTGAAGTGACTTTACAAAGAAAGTTAAATGTTTACAGACATAACAAAGCAACACAGAAAAATTAGAACATTTTGTAAGTCAGGAAGACAAAGTTTCAGTCTTTACTTGTCAAGGCAGTTGCTCATCTAGAAAGCTACAAAGTCAACCATCGCCTAATAGAAAACACCATTCCAAAGACCCCCAAAAGCCCTCTAATGAATACTTACGAGAAGGAAAAATAGTCAAATTATATGTAACTGCCCATCACAAAGCAAAATGTTGTTCTATTAGCAAATTACCTTATGTATTATAAAGAAGACAAAATAAATTGCACTCATCTGCTCTCAAACTCAGCACATTATCGGAGGAGGCAAAGTGGTTATTTTAGATCAAATGTATTTGTGTTCAGATTCTCTGGAATACTGTTTACGATACCTTGAGAGTCTACGTTAGTATTGCCCATCTCAGCACTGGACTCATTTAAAGTGAAATTAAATCAGAAATACCATCCTGACTATTGTAACAATCTATCTGGCAGATGGAATTAGACAGCGTTAGAATGATGTCTGTGTAAATTAAACATCAGCAAAAGAATTTGGTTCTTTAGAAACTGTCGCCTTCTTAATGGACAAGAAAGAGATACTGAAGCTTAGTAACATCCTTCTGTGGCGCAGAGAAGTGGTGTTGCAATAAAAGCAAAAAAAACAGGGTTGACATTTCTGGTTTCATGGCAAGTACTCAGACTTCTTAAAGTTTTATTTCTCCTCCTTTCCTCCCTTGTCAGTCCCTGAAGACACGAAGAATAGTAACTCTTACTCTGAAATGAGTAAGTAAGTTTGGTGAGAAGGAAGGATTTTTTCTAGCCCTGCAATCTGAACTGAATTACAAGGGAGATTTCATGAATTGAACGCTCCAAATAAGGCATTTGTAAATGTCCACAGTGTTAGGTTTCCTTTTTGCCACTTAAGTAAGATGAAAGCAGGAAAAGTCAGAGGAAAACAGCACATGCTTAGTTTACGGCACAGAAAGTCAGATAACATCAAAAATGCTATCCTGACAGTAACAATCCAGCATGACAACAGAATTAAAACACTGTTTTTGTAAATTCAGAGGTCATTTGTAAGCCTTCAACAGCATCTTTTACAATCTTAACTAGTGAAATAATCCATCCTTTTCAGTATCAGGAAAGAAGGAATGAAAAGGCAAATGGAATTATTCTAATTTCCATGTATTGCCAGAATATTTTTTACAAATAAAATTATTTCAGTTTAACCTTTATTCATGAAAAAACCCAAACCAACAGGTATTTGAGGAAAATGCTTTCTTACAGATAATTTATTACAGATGTAGAATACATTTTTTGTTAATCTAAATCTGATCTGGCCTTTGTGGTTCTGCCTATATTGTGGGATCTAAGAATATCTTTTATTTCCAGGTGCCTAGTTCCAAATCACCATACATGTTATTTCTTATGAGTATATTGTTTTCAAAGAAGACGACACTTAAGCACATGGCCTGGAGAGAAGTCACAGCATACACCCTTCTCTCAGCCCCAGAAACCTAAATGTGTTTCACCTGACCTTCTGACTTAGGAAGCATTTCCTAAACATGGGAAAGTAAGGAGAATCAGTGTTTCTGCTAGGTGCTACTGCCATGTTTTGGATTACTATACTGCCATTTCTCACTCAGAAGTATGAAATTTATTTCATACCTATTATTGTATATATATATGAGATACATATTCTTTCTTTAGTTGGAGCAAATGCACAATCATAGGTAATGCTAAAAAAATTTTTTATTGATGTGTTGTGGGACTGAATCCAGAGCACTTTCTCGTTACTGTCTTAGTATGGTTTTATAAAAGGAATGTGAACATTTCTGTCATGGTAAAAGAATAGTAAGTACAGAAGACTGAAAAGTACCACTTTCCAAAATATATCAATAAACCAAATGTCTAGAGCTGGTGGATTTGTAACAGCTATTAATGCTACAGGGGTCTAAAAAGAGGAAGTGATGAGTATAGGCAGAATGGCTGAGACCTGGGATTCAGGTTGAGAATCCCAGTGATCTATGAAATGCCAGTTATACCGTGAGCCCTTTGTAGCAAAAGGGAATGGTGATATAGTGGCAAAAGGATATTATCAACAGATTCAGAAAGAAACAGTTTCATAGGATGCTTTCAGATGGCCAAAAATAAATGCGTAAGGTCATTCAGATCAGGGATCCAAAGGCATTTTGACTAACCAAAAAATTCATTTCATATGCTGGTATCCACAGAATGTGGTTTGCGGATAGAAAGGTACACCGACTGTCATACAGACCTTGAGACTGTAAAGGTAATCGAGTACAAAAGGGATTGAAAGGAAAAGAGGAAGAAGCTTTAGATCATATGAACTTAAAAAGAGGTTATGAAGATAAAAAATTGCAATTTTATCTATTATTATTGTAACAACATATATTTCCATCATACTTCATAACATTATCATATCTGCATAACATTTATTTCTTAGCTGGTACGCACCGGGTGTGTTGCAACAATCTGTCAGCTGCAACCCATCACAGGAGAATTTGACTGCTAGCATACAAGACCACCAAGTAAGATGATTTTGTCTGGGACTAGAGTCAACATTTATTTCTACAATTTGGAATTGGCAAGAACTAGAACAGTACAAGCTGCAATAGAGGCTTATATTTCCTTCCGCAATTCTACTTTTGGGGAAGTATTTAGGTTAATAATTTATGAACGTTCATCAGTGTCCTAGACTTTGACTAAATCTCAGAATATTCATGCCTCAGATACCAAAATGTCAATGACTATAGCTACATTGCTATCAAATGCCATTGTCAGTATCTAACTCAGGGACCATACTTTAGTTACTACTGCAGAAAGAATAAAATTTTAGCGATGCTTTTTCTGGATATTGATAATGGCAGAATCTTTCATTTGTAAATCATAATTCAGAGCTGATCTAGCAGTATTAATGTAGTTTAGTAAGAGCTAGCCTATGTGAAATGAATGTCGTATTTCAAATGAGACAGTATACCATATTTCAAAACTGAACAATGTCACAGCTTTCCATAGTTACCTTCCCTATTGATAAGAAGTGCAACAAATATGACGTAAATTGTTCCACTCCCTGAGACATGCTCTTCCAGCAAGAATACTCCTGCAGAGCTCTGTCATTCCTGCATCTAACTCCATGAGGCAAAAGGACACCTCTTTCTAGAGTGATGTTCACCAGAAACTAAGGGAAGTCAAAAAGTGTCAGCTAACACCAAATGAAATACAGATTTATCCAAATGCTATTTAGTTATGATATACCAGCAGACATCCATGTGAACTTTTACAAATCTGATCAAGTTTTGCCAGACACAAGTAAATAAAAAGGATTCTCTCTACACAGATACTGATAGAAAACACAAGCACATAAACCTTTTGGACAGATGGACAATCACTTAGGAGAATTTTATTTTGCATTCCCTGCCCATCATAATTTGTTGAAAACACTGTAAAGATAACAGAAGTAAAATAAATAAAATCCTGATCTCTATAAAACAGCAACTGACTTCTTGCAATAAACTGACAGGCTTCAGCATAGGATTTAACAGTGTGAAAAACATTTTAAGCTGTTTGTTCTTATCAAAAATTGTCTTGACCTGGTTTATCCGGAAGTGTCACAAATGAAATGTTTAAGATGTACACTCGAATCACATGTTTTCTTCAGTCTGTTGCAACACTTGGAAAAAAGCAGTTCTTGCTGTTTGCGAATAGATACAAAATTGTCTCAAGTCACCTTTGTACATGGTGCTTTTTAGGAAAACAAAGAGTAAGGATATCCCTAATCTTTTTTTAACAATTTTTGAAGGTGAAGAACACAGAAGTGAATACAGATAGAAGAACAACAATCCAAAAGGACAAAGTCTAAGTCATGCAAGGCAGTGCAGAATTTATAGTGGAAATAGCAGTATGGGATTCCACAGTAATGTTTCAATGATTATATTATCATGAATTACTATCCTCCTCACATTAGTGAATTATGCTGCAGTTAAAATCATTCACTGGATGGATCTGTCTTGAGGGAAGTCTACCTCACTGGTGGGCTGTTACCACAATTTATATAGCATACATACCTGCTTTTAACTCATTCAGATAACAAAGCAGTCTTTAAACAGCTTTATAACCTGACACAATCATCCATTCTAACACCCAACTCTTTCATCATCAGGACTAACTAAATACTGCATTGAACTCCTATTTTTAAGGCTCCGATGAGTGTAGTAAGACACCATCTCACAAACTCTTAACTGTTTTGACCTCCAAGAGGCGTGTATTTAAATAAGCATAGCACAAAACTGACTATGAATTGATCCTGAGTCATGGGCCAAAAAGCAGAAATCCAACCCACCTGTAGGTGGAATCGAGTTTTAAATTTCCACCTGATTCTGTAAGTACATAGGGGTCTTACAGCTACTTTAGACATCCAGTTAGACTACCTGTGCTATTCAGAGAGACAAATGCACCCGTACACAGGCCTCTGTTCTCAAAGACAGACAACTTGGCTGAGTTTGCGGCTGTACAGTTACCTTACACACAACCTTCACACAGATTGTTTCACAGATCGTATTCCTTCTGCAGAAAAATTGTTTAGCGAAGTAAACACAGACCCTCTTCTTGCTCTTCCCCAGCACCTGTGCAAAAGTCATCCTCTAGTATTTCCTGTTTGCACATCATTTTTTTTCACTAATATCTGCTTAAAGGCATCATATTTAGGGAGTCTCACAGAGTAACAATCACAGAATCACAGAATCACAGAATCA
>NW_010411220.1:7347-7602 GCF_000710305.1 Buceros rhinoceros silvestris | reverse complement strand
GTGAGGGGCTCTTGGTCTCCCGTCCGGTGGGCGTGCAGGCGGGAGGAGCCCCGCACGCCCCTGTCACCCTTCTCCCAGCCTCACCAGCTGCTGTGCCCCCTTGTCCTCCCCTCGCTGCCTGCCCGGTGCAGCTGCCTACGGAGCGAGTCCTCGGTGGAAGCAACGGGCCCCGGCATTGCCCGGGCTGTGCCCCCCTCCCCTTCCTCTCACTGCTCAGCGTTTTGAGGCGCCGCCCCCCGGCCTGGCAGGGCAGCC
>NW_010411220.1:5383-7146 GCF_000710305.1 Buceros rhinoceros silvestris | reverse complement strand
CTGTGGCTGGGTTCTGCTCTGGCCTGCTGCTCTTGGGGTAGTAGTATTTTTTGTTTTGGGGGGAAGCATTTGTTTTTGTTTTTTTCGGGCTGTGACACCTGCCAGCTAGATGTGAAAGCTAATGTGCCAATGGGGAGGTGTGACGGATGCCCCCGCTCTGACTGAGTGAGCAGCACTTTGGTCCAGGCATCACCAACAAGCAGGCCTGACCAATGCCAGCCCGGCCGTGCAAACGTGAGAACCCTGCGAGGCCGCATCTTCTCAGGCACCGAGGAGCCTAGGCCGTGTCTTATCAGGAGATAACGGCACCGGCCCGAGCTGGGACGAGACAAAACTAGAACTCCCGCAGCTGCGCAAACACCGAGGCGGGGTTTGACAACAAGTCCGTCACTTTCCAGGCTATAAATGCCTGTAGACCCCCTGAACCCTCTCATCATCGGTGGTGATCTGCCCTGGAGCAGGGATGGCTCTCAGGGGGGTTTCTCGAGGTTGAGAGACCCTGTACCCGGCATCTTGTGTCTACAATGAGGTAAGCAGCATTTTACATTTGGCCTTAAAGTATATTGTGTGTGAGCAGCATTTATAAATCGTTTATTAGGAGTAAGTAGTAGAGCGTTTGATGCTGTCCAAATCATTGTCAAATCAGTGTTTAATTACCATTCAGTTATTACTTAATCACCTTTTGACTACTATTTCATTAATGATGATAATCATTAATTACCACTTGGTCATCATTTTGTCATTAACAAAACCCTTTTAGTTAACCCCGCTGTTCTTGCTGGGGAAGTGCTTGTGGGCTGGTTGCTGTTGCAGGGCCCTGGTAGCTGTTGCCGTTGTGTGTGGGGACTTTACCTGTAGATACTGAGGGATATCTCGAGGAGTGCTGGTGTCTCCCCCTGTGCCTATGCTCACTTTGGGTGTCCTGCTCAGATGTCCTTCTTGGAGGAACTGGCTGACTTCACAGGTGAGGACCTAGTTGACTTTCTCCTGAGGGACGATATTCCGTGCCCTGAAATCCCAGTGGATGAGAACAGCCTGATGGAAGACTGGAGCCTGATAGAGTCTGAAGTGAGTTATTTGGGAGGAATCGCTGCTGGGTTGTGGTTCAGGAGGTTTGGCTCCCCGCTCAGTAAAATGTTTTTCTCCACAGCTCCCAGATGAGGAGATGTATGACATTATCAATTCTGTGATGAGCCCCCTCGGAAGTGAACCAGACATCCTGCAGGGTTCTTCACATGCTGGTAATGACAGCGGCATTTCTGAGGGTCAGCATCTGTCCCATAGCCCTGGCAGTGACTTTGCCAGCAGCTCCCAGAGCTCCGATGTTGTGCAGGTTGATCACAACTATTCCCTCCATCTTCACCATCCTGCACTGGAGAGCCTGCTGTGCAACATGGCAGAAGGAGGGTTTTCCGCTGAGCTTGGTAAGTGGTGTGCGTGGCTAGTTCTGCCCTGGCTACAGGCAGAAAAGCAGTCCCACACTGGGATTCTTTCAGTGGGTGCCAGGCAGCAGTGGAGGGAGCCAGGCTGAGTGGTGTCTGCTGCCGTAAAATTGCGGTTTCATGCCACTCAAGTTGGCTGGCCAGGTGCTGCCTCACTGAGGCCCAATGCTTGACTCTCCTTTCCTTCCCCAGGGCCTTATCTGGGTTTGGAAGGCACAAGCACAGCACTGGAACAGAATGCCAGCTTCCCTTTTGCTGTTGCTGTGGATGCCGGACCCCAGCTGGTGCCTGGAGCCATCGTGCAGGTACATGTGTGTGGGC
>NW_010411220.1:1437-5223 GCF_000710305.1 Buceros rhinoceros silvestris | reverse complement strand
TTGGCTTCTATGAGGGGTATCTCTGAGGAGAGTGTGACGCTGCTTTAGGAGAGCTGATCCCAGTTCTGTGTGCTTTCTGCATGCCCTCTCTGCCAAGGGTGGACTCCCTTTACTTTGCATTCTCATTGGGTGTGTTTTTGTTGTTTTCTAGTCCAACTTACCAGACCTGGTCCTGGTTGAGGGGGAGAGTCAGCTGCTGGAAAATGAAGGTCCTGTACTGCCAGTGCCTAACGTGAGTCCTTGCTACAACCTGTAACTCTCAAAAAGGCTTGGGCAGCTGGAATACTTCAGCTGCGGTAGGGGTTTGAAAATGAAGGATAGTGCCCTGGTGAGAGCATTGGTGCCCAGGTGCTGTTTTCAGGGCAGTGTGTGGCAGGGCTTGGTGTCCTTTTCCTCCTTTCGAGGCCCAAGGGGTGTCTGTGTGCACAGCATCCTCTGCCTTGCTAATCATGTGTGGATAGGAAGAGCAGCGAGCCCTGGCTGCTCTCAATCTCCCCACCCATGACTGCTTGCAGGAGGCAGTTATTCTGCAACCTCTTTTGTCCCTGCTTGCCCAGTGGCTTGCGAGCTGGGTGCTTTTCATCTCCCTTAGGTGCTATGCTGGGTAAGCTGCTGGCTGCACCAGCAGGCCAGAGTTTGCCTTGCAGCTCCTGCAGTTCGTGCAGTGGTGTGGGAGGGACGGCGGACAAAATCAGTTGGGCTGGGCACTGAGATGTGTGCAGGATTTGTGAGGGCAGGATTGCTAGCGCCTTGGTGTTGCTGCTAACGGGAAATGACCCTTGCAGGCTGAAGAGCAGCTTCTGAATGAAGTGTATGGGGAGATCTGCAACAAGCAGTCAGCCCAGGAGAATTGCCATGAGATGAACTGCATGGATGACCTGGAAGACAGGTATGGGCACGCGGCAGTGTCACTCAGCACTGAGGGGACAGACAGGTTCTTTTAGGGATCCTTGGCAGAGTGGTGACTGCGCTACATTGTGGTTTCTGTTAAAGCTTTGTTTTCCTAACATGCTGTGGTTAGTGTTACACAGAATTTGTGATTAGAGGATTTCTACAGCAGATTCAATGCAGTACAGTCTATAAGCAGCATAATACTGAATTTACAATACACTTTATAATTTCTAATCACCTTTGTTCTAAGACAACTTAAAATTTCTAGTCACCTGGGCCTTCTGCAGATCTTGATACAGATCTGAATACATGGTTTGGTCTATCAATATAATGATCATAATTTAGAGTCAAAATTACATAAAGGAATACTAGTTGCTCCTTCAGTCATGGGAGGAAGCAGATGGCCAGGTTGGGTCATGCATATCACTGTCCAGTGGCAGTTCCAGTCCAGATACATCCTTAAGACTTGTAACTGCTTAATTTTATGGACAGTGCTCTGTGCATTGCTACGCTTCCCCGCTCTGTGCCGTGGTGGTCAGCAGCGCTGGGCTGGCAGGGTGCCTGGGGACTTCAAGGCCAGTAAGGAAGGGAGTAACCAGCCTGGCGCCCAGGAACCTTGAGGGTGGTTAAGGCAGGGAAGAAGGAGTCTGGTTTGTTTGCCTGCTTGGTGCACAGGACCTTCAGGGCCTGATAAGGAGGGGATGGAAACTAATGCATGAGCTGCTTAGTCACAGAGAATGGCTGCTCTTCCCATAACGTAGCCTTGGTTGTGCTGACCACGTTGGCAGGGTTGGGAGCAGGGGGGGACAATCACAAGTAGCTGTGCTATTGCTGGTCTTGCCACCCTGGGCAAAAGGTGAGGCTGACCCTGTGGGGCAGCAGCTCTCCTCAGGAGGCTTAGAAGCTGGGGGCGTAACCTGCCTGCTCCCTTATGCTTGGAGGTGGCCCCGAACTTGCTCTGTTGAAGCCAGGTGCTGGCCTGCTGGGTCTAGCGTGTTTTCCAGGTCAAGTTAGTTTGCCATACAGCCCGCTGTCACAGATCTGCGGGGCTGGTGTGCTGCCGGGCGTGAGCATCCTTAGGGATTAGTCTGGTGCTTCTCTGTGGGACTGGGCAAGGTTCACCCCTCCCCAAACCTGGGGTGAGATGTTGCCCTCTGGGCTTTGCTCTAGGTGGAGCCAGGTAGAGCCCAGGTGCAATTTTACCTGCCCAAGGCACCCAGAGGTGGCGACCAATTACCTGAGGAGACTCTGGTGAAGTCCCTTCTGCTAACTTACAAAACCTCTCTGTTTTTCCCCTGTGCTCTTCATCTTTCCTGGGGAGGGTGGCAGCCTGCACAGCTCAGAACCATGAGCTGAAGAAGGTGCAGCTGCTGCAGAAGCTGAACATATGAGTTCTTGCTGGTGGTCATGGCAGGATATGTGATGGGGAAGGCTGTTCCTCTTCTTGGGGCTGTGGCCTGTCCTTGGCTACAAAGTGGGGAGGAGGGGAGTGGTACAGCCACTGTGTTAACCTGCATTGCTTGTTCTGCAGTTCACTGCTTGGACAGCTGCAGGATCTGGAGGCCTCGGTGACACAGCCCGCCACCAAAACTGCTGCAGCAAAAACCTGCACCATGGTGAGTGGCTTCAGCCTCAGTGTCTGTGAAGGTGTCTCTGCTGTTTATTGCAGCTGATGATGCCTGTCCATGTCCTTTGCTGAGGTCTGTGCTGATCTTTCTGTTTCCAGGTCATGGTTCTGTCCTTCAGCGTCCTTCTCTCCTCTGGCCTCTGCTCATTTTTGAGTGAAGAGGTGCAGCCGGAGCTCAGAGGTGAGTGCCCAGGGGCTGAGGGGTGGCTCCAGGTGAAGCACTGCCCTCTGGGGCAAGGCACCTTCCTCAGAGACAGCCTGAACTCCAGGGTGACTCCAACCCAGCAGCCCCTTTCCCAGGGTGACCACTAGATCTGGCTTTGCTGTCTCCCTCCAGCTCTGAACTCTTCCTCAACCCTTTTGCAGAAGCCTGCCTGGGGCCAGGGCCCTGGGCCAGGGATCCAGTCCTTCTTGGACCTGGCAGCTGTGCAGCATTCTCTCCCCACCTCTCCTGGGAGGTGCAGCCTTGGCTGAACCGTTTGTTCCACTATCGTGGGCTCTGCAGGATGGTGAGAGGCTGGGAATGACGGGGCTGGCATTACCTCTCTTGCAGAGCTGTCACAGCAGACCTGTGACTTCCCAAACCAGACAGCATCTGATGTTCAGGAGAATCCTGCGCTGGAGGGCTTCAGCCCAGAGCCTGAGGAACCCTCACTGTTGGGCAGCGAGAGTCAATCACAGGAAGAGATGCAGAGTTCACCCAACCCCTATCCCAGATCTTCTTTCAACAGCATCTCATCCTCTGAGCCTTCTGCAGCAGCAGGGGCCGAGCTGGGCCTTCCCCAGCTTCAGAAACAAGTGCTCCCAGAGCAGCACCATCCTCTGAGCCTTCTGCAGCAGCAGGGGCCGAGCTGGGCCTTCCCCAGCTTCAGAAACAAGTGCTCCCAGAGCAGCACTGTGCAGGCAGTGGTGCCAGTGGCAGGGAAAGCTAAGAGGCAGGAGCGGGTGGAACTTGCTGCCAGAGCTGTCACCTACTGGCACTATACCGATAAGTTGTGACCACTACCACCTCCTGCTTCTTGGGGTGTTGCCTGTCACCCTGCTGAGCAGGGGCAAACAGAGCTGCCTTAGATAATTTATCAAAGCTGATTCTTCTGAATACTCTCCTAGTTGCTCAGAGGGTTTGCTTGCAAGGAGTCATTTTAGAGCTGACCTAGTACTTGACTCATCTGAGACTCTGTCTGAGATGGGATAGGGAACTCTGGGTGCTTTGCTACCTGCAGCCCAGGGTGCGTCCTGTGGCTCGCAGGGATGGGCTGTGGCATGGA
>NW_010411220.1:844-1319 GCF_000710305.1 Buceros rhinoceros silvestris | reverse complement strand
GTGGCTCGCAGGGAGGGGCTGTGGCATGGAGGGTGAAGGCGATCAGGCCCGAGGTGCTCACCTTTGGCCTGACTGGATGCAGTCTGTGATGGAGGCCACTGCCTTGCTTTTCCCTGCCCATGTGGAGGTAACAGGCTGGGTCCTGCACTTCTTACCATGTCTGGTGGCTACAAGCATCTGTCCCTTGTTTCTGCCCCTGAATCCCAAGTTCTAGGTGTGAGATAGCAAGCTGACCTTCAGTGCCCTCATAAGGATGGTCCTGCCATTATGACAGACCCTGCAGTCGGGTCGCCTGTTCCTGCTAGTTTTTGAGCCACAAGCACAGCTCCTGGCCTGGCTAAAGAAGGTAATATGGAGTCCTTCCGAAGCCATGTGTGCTGTCACCCTTCCACAGGGGCTCAACCTTTCATCTCCCGCAGCCCTGAGAGCAGGGTTTCCGGGCCTCAGGGAGGAGCCATGCCTCAAACTGGACTGC
>NW_010411220.1:0-653 GCF_000710305.1 Buceros rhinoceros silvestris | reverse complement strand
AAGTTTTTCTGACCACAGGACGTTTTCACAGCTGTGTCCTCGTGTGCCCGAGCTTTGCTACTCTGGCCAGCGGTGCAGACAGATGGCTCTGGTTACTCCCCAGGGCTGAGCAGAAACGTTTGGAGCTGGTGAGCAGCATTTTTCCTGGAGTGCATCTTAGTGGTACCTTTTTAGCATCTCTCCTTATTCTACTTCAGAATATTTCAGAGAATCACTGAATGTTTTGGGCGGGAAGGAACCTTTAAAGATCATCTAATCCAATCACCCTGCAGTGAGCAGGGACATCTTCAACTGTAACAGCATAATAATCAGTAATTTCTTTATTAGTAATAGATAAATAAATATTATAGATGTGACTGTGTCTTCTGTAGTGGTTTCAGTGAGGAGCTGGGTGGGGACTAGGGGCTGGGAGTGTTGTGGGAGGGACCCAAGAGACCCTGGGGGGTCATCGCTCTTGCAGCCTAACAAAGAGGAACGTGCTGCTTTCCCCTCTCGTGCCTGTGCAGACAGCCTTGTCGAGACACAGTGCCAGTCTGTGGGGCAGTTTCTCTACTCTCACCATCCTTGAAGGGTGCTGAACCACTTTTGGAGACTAGTGGATGTTGTCAGCACCAATGCATCACCTGCACCCACCCAAGCCGGCAGCGCTGCGG
>NW_010411219.1:21967-23730 GCF_000710305.1 Buceros rhinoceros silvestris | reverse complement strand
GGTTGCTGTCTCTGCCTCAGTGACTCCTCGTAATACTTGCCTTTGAGTTTGGCAGTGGAGTTGTATTCTTCTTTGCCAAACTACATGTGTAGCCAGTTAGCCCCAAATAACCTGCAACTCCGTTTTGCTTTCATGTCTTGTTAGACAGTTCTCCTCGTGCCAGGGAGGATCTTGCTGGTCATATAGGAACTTCTCATAGGGACACCAGTGCAGCTGCTAGCTAATGTTGCTTCTTTTATGTCCCTTCTTTCCTGAAGCCCTCCTTCACCTCACAGCCGTGCTGACCTATTTGACCTGAGCAAAGACCAAGAGTTGAACCTTGCCTACATTTCTTCTGTTCCACATGGTGGCATTGAGCAAGTTCGAATTCACTGGTTACTGGAATTAGTTGCTCTCAGGTAAGCAAACACCTCAAGTCAAAATACAGAAAAATGTGACACATTATAACATTCCAACAGGTGCTCACTTTTATATTTATATTAGTATAATTGCCAGCTGGGCATGTCTTTGATTCCTTGGAAGTCAGGTAAGTGCCAGTGAAGGGTAGTCAGCTTTGGGGGTATGTGAGATTAAGAGAGAGACTGCTTGTTTTGGGAAAAATGGGGCTAACCTCCATGCATTACACCCTAACACAGCCTGTCCACATCTCAGTGGTCACATGTGTAGCTGGAGCTCCCCTGGGCTTGGGTCTGCTTTTGATATTCTGGTCACAGTATTATGCTCTCTTCCCAGGTTAGATGACCTCTGGTGAAAGCTAGAAATGGGATAACTTAGGGTGATAGGCATAAATTCAGTCCATTCCTTACCAAAGCATTTCAGTTGGCGATACTGTCCCAAACAAGACTTCTCACCATCCTGTTCTGTGCTTTGCCAACCATTAACCATTCTAGGCAGTGCTGACGGACTGGAAAGATGGCTTACTTTTCTGCCCTCTAATTTAGGAGACGTAATACAGCAAAAAAAATTAACCTTAAAATTAAAACAAGCCTGACTTATTGAGAGGTCCAAGTGAAAGTTGCCACTATTTTTTACTACTTCTACCTTCCTTCCACTTAACTTGGGATTTTCTTTTTGCATCCTGAACACACCTGTGCACTGCATCAAGTGACAGGTGATGACAAGTAAAATAGGGTGACTTCAGTTAATACTCTCTTCCAAAAGGATTCGTGTATTTAATACTGTTTCTTATTCTAGGGAAATAACATGTGAGACTTCAGGAGGGCAATGTTGGAATTCCTTTCCTTTCAAGACCCATTTAACTCAGCTTAAACACACTCATGTGCACAGTGGAAGGAACCAAATACAGATACCTAGCATAAGAGTGATTGTTCTGTGAGGAAAGACAAGCTATAAAAACCCCATCAAAAGCTTTAATAGCTCTTAAAGTTCTGCCTAGTTCAGGCCATTCCTGAGACAACTATTTTTATAATCCACATCATTGCTTCATCTGCTGTCCCAGACGCAGGAGGATGTAAGTTTGGAAAGCTACAAGGGCAAGGACAACTCAGACTCTGGAAGCAGGGTGTGAGCAGAGGAGTAGTGGGTTTCAGAGCGTACATTAGGACAGGAAGAGTTTTCCTATGTATTATGGTATGCCTGTGTATGTGGGTTTGTTGGGAAGGTGTTTGGAGGTTAAGCACACAGACAAGTATTGCATCTGTACCTGAGAGCTACCTCTGTATGTTAGTCCATCTGTGAATATAGCTGGTAACACAGCTCGTCCCTCAATCTTTACTTGTGCAAGTTTCCTGATAAACACTCTT
>NW_010411219.1:0-21824 GCF_000710305.1 Buceros rhinoceros silvestris | reverse complement strand
TGCTACTGGGCTATGGATTTTGTACTCACCCGTGCAGTGACCCAGCTTCAGCAGGGGCAAGGACAACTGTCACTGCTTACTACTGCTGAAGTCCCTGTCTTATACCTCAGAGGTTTCTCCTGAGAATATGGATCTTTCAGATTTCTGTAACCAACTGGCTTGCAGAAAAATCAGTAGCTCTGAAAAGATAGCAGCCAGATCTACACTCGGGGTTCAGAATCCCTCCTGGCAGCATCCCTCAGCTGTGCTGCATGTCGGGTTTCCAAATGACAGAGGGAAAGGAACTTATCTGTTACAGATTCTGCTCAGCTTCTATACTGAGCTTCTATACTGAGCTTCTATAAGATTGAGGCACTGAGTCCTTCAAGTGGGACACAATCAAAATTACAGGATCATGGAAACTTAGCAGTCAAGCAGGAAGCCCAGAAAAGCTATAGTGCCTCAAAGGTGGGATTCTAACCCACTAGCCTCAGTATTTAGCCCAGCTTTGGTATGTAGAAATAAAAAACTTCACCACTGTTTAAAACCAAGCTAAAATCACTAATTTTGGAAAAAAGTGCATTTGTCAAAGACAAGAAGAGATTTAAATTGTGGAAGGACAACCAGTGGACTGAGTGGCAGCAATGGTTTGGAAGGGCAGAGAACATAGAGACTGCAGACAACCACAGGGACCAAAAGAAGCAACAAGGGCAAGAATGCAAGCCTGCAGAGAATCACAGACTTCTTTGGTTGGAAAAAACCTTAAAGATTATTGAGTCCAACCATTCACCCTGCACTACCAGGGTCCCTCAGCCATGTCCCTCAGTGCCACATCTACACACCTTTTAAACAATTCCATGGATGGGGACTCCACTACCTCTCTGAGCAACCTGTTCCAGTGCTTCACAACCCTCTCTCTAAAGAAATTTTTCCTAATGTCCAACCTAAATCTCACCTGGCACAACTCGAGGCCATTTTCTCTCATCCTGTCACTTGTTATGTGGGAGAAGAGACTGAATCCCAAGTTCACTACGACCTCCTTTCAGGTAATTGTAGAGAGCAATAAGGACTTCCTTAAAACTCCTTTTCTCCAGACTAAACAACCCGTGCGCTCAGGTGCTCCTCATAGCACTTGCTCTCTAGACCCTTCATCAGCATTGTTGCCCTTCTTTGGACACACTCCAGCATCTCAGTGCCCTTCCTGAAGTGAGGGACCCAAAACTGGACACAGTATTCAAGTTGTGGCCTCACCAGTGCTGAGTACAGGGGGACAATCACTTCCCTCCTTCTGCTGGTCACACTATTTATGGTACAAACCATTGGCCTTCTTGGCCACCTGTGCATTCGGCTGGTTCATACTGAGCCAGCTGTCAACCAACACCCCCATGTTCTTTACTTCTGTGCAGTTTTCCAGCCACTCTTCCCCAAGCCTGTAATGTTGCAGCGGGCTGTTGTGGCCCAAATGCAAGACCCGGCCCTTGGCCTTGTTGAATCTCATATAACTGGCTTCAGCCCATCGATCCAGCCTGTCCAGATCCCTCTGTAGAGTCTCCTGACCTTCAGGCAGATCGACACATTCACTTAACTTGGTGTTGTATGTGAACTTTCTGAGGGTGCACTTGATCCTCTCATCCAGACCATTGATAAAGATGTTGAAGATCTAATTTAACTGGCTACAGCCCATCGACCCAGCCTGTCCAGATCCCTCTGTAGAGTCTCCTGACCTTCAGGCAGATCGACACATTCACTTAACTTGGTGTTGTATGTGAACTTTCTGAGGGTGCACTTGATCCTCTCATCCAGACCATTGATAAAGATGTTGAAGAGGACAGGCCCCAACACTGAGCCCTGGGGAACACCACTTTTGACTGGCGTCCAACTGTATTTAACTCCATTCACCATCACCCTCTGGGTCTGGACAACCAGCCAGTTTTTTACCCATCAAAGAGTACACTCATCCAAGCCATGAACAGCCAGTTTCTGCAAGAGAATGCTGTGGGAAACAGTGCTGAAGGCCTTACCAAAGTCCAGGTAGGCAACATCTGCAGCCCTTTCCTCATCCAGTAAGTGGGTCACCTTGTCATAGAAGGAGATCAAGTTGATCAAACAGGACCTGGCTTTCTTAAAGCTATAATGACTGGGCCTGATCACCTGGTTGTGATCAGAAGGAGATCAAGTTGATCAAACAGGACCTGGCTTTCTTAAAGCTATAATGACTGGGCCTGATCACCTGGTTGTGATCAGGTTACGTGCCATGTGATGGCACTCAAGATGATATGCTCCATAACCTTCCCCAGCACCAAGGTCAGACTGACAGGTCTGTAATTCTCTGTATCTTCCTTCTGGACATTCTTGTAGATGGGCTTCACATTTGCTAACCTTCAGTCGATCGGTACCTCCCCAGTTAGTTAGGACTGCTGATAAGTGATGGAAAGTGGCTTGGTGAGCATGTCACCAACTCCCTCAGAATTCTTGGGTGGATCCCGTCTGGCCCCGTTGACTTGTGCATCTCTAATTGGTGCAGTAGTTCACTGACTATTCCCTTGGTTCCACTCTCTGTCTCTGTCTTCTGGATCATGAGCTAGACACTCAGTGAGTTTATCTTAGTTTACATTAAAGGCTGAGGCAGAGAAGGCATTCAGTACTTCATCCTGGGTCACTGTGTTTCCCCCTGCATCCAGCAAAAGATGGGAGATTCTCCTTAGCCCTCCTTTTGCTGTTTAAGTATTTATAGAAACATTTTCTATTGTCTTTTATGGTGGTGGCCAGATTAAATTATAGCTGGGCTTTGGTCTGTCTAATTTTCTCCTTTCACAGCCTTGCAAAGTCATTATAGTCATCCTGAGTGTCCTGCCCTTTCTTCCACAGGCCATAGACTTTCCTTTTCTTCCTGAGATCCAGCAAAAGCTCTCTTTTCTGCCAGGCTAGTCTTCTACACCGCCGGCTCATCTTACGGCACACCAGGACAGCAGTTCTCTGCTGATGCTGAGCTCCATGCATGTGCAATTCTCTTCCTGAGCAGCGATTTCCCAAAGGACATGAAGAGGTTTTGAGCGAGAACCTGGTAACAGTAAGACTGTGTTATGTCATGGGGTTGTTGAGTAGAGAAGACTTCTTGGAAGGTGATGGTGGGTACTGGACTGAAGAAAAGTGCTTGCAGAAAATAGAGGACTAGGAGATATCACCACTGTGGAAGGCTCACAAATACTGCTTTTCTTCGCAGTTGTGCTGTTGATAAAAAGGTGCCATAAATGTTCTGCCCCAGAAGGAGATGTCTCCAAATAAAAGACTACCACCTTCCTATTCTCACTTCTCTAATGGCCTTTCTCATTATGTATTCTAATCCTCTAATGCTGAGTGCATATGTGTATTTTAATTGTTTTCTAGGACAGCCAACCCACCTCTTACCTTTCTTTCTTCCAAGTTATCCTGCTATTTCACTGCCATGAAAGAATACTACTATGAAGCAAACTGTTGTCAAAGAACTGCTAGTTTTATTTTCCAAACAAAAGCACACGACCATCTCTAAGTCATGGTGACTTTTTCCTGGTTGTGGGGGAACCCAAGTGTCTTTCGTGGGCTGGACAGTTTTCTGTTTATTAGTTACCAGTGCAAATAAACACAGACATTTCAAACACCTGGACCACACATTCTGGCCGTGATGCACCAGTCAACAGCACAGTTTGAGGTGAAGTTTCCCAACGTTTTGCCCAGCTTCAGGGGATCCACACAGTCCACAAATTTAGAACCCTTTCTTATTCTTTTGTAGCAGTACTAAAGTTTGTTAGATACATGGTTTATACAAGGCACCACAGTGAACAAAATTATAATCAATCTACATGATGGATATAATGTTTCCTATAGGCGTATAATTATTTTATTTCAACATTAGTATTAACGTAGTTGGAGTTACAAGCCCATCCCCATTTCCTCTCCAAGTCATGGTACCTAATTCTTGGTAGAATAGGACAGAAGAGAATCGGTAGTTTTTAACATTTTCAGTCTTCATATCCTTAATCTTGTTATAACACAATATAACAAACTTAAATGTGCCAGAAAAAGGCTTGCTTTTTAGTTACCTTTTACATACTCCTTAGAAATAATTTACAGTTTCCCAGTCATCATAGCACTGAAAGCTGTTTCACTGCTGTGTTTGACATTGTCCAGCTCAACAACTTGATTGTGAGCCAGTTCTGCCGATGAAACTGAAACAGAAAATTGTTCTCATTGATTCTTCTGGTCAATAGTTTCTTCCTGGTAAAAGTCTTGAAGCTTACTCTCCCTTTTATGCATAGTCAAGTTTCTTTGCTTAGGACTCATTTGGTGATACTCTTACAATAAATATGATGAAAAAGAGTCTTCTGATTCTTAATTTCTCAGCCTATTGGATAAGAGAAGGGCAATTTTTCTTCGTTTTCTCCAGAGACTGTGGCAAGGGTGCACCTTCCATTGGAATCTTTCTTTTTCTGTCAGCATGAGATTCATGTAGAGTTGAGGTGGTTTTTTGCATTTTTTTCCTTTATATTCTAGGCTGGTAGCTTGACCCATAAAGATGAAAGATGTGTAGATTGCTAGGATGTATGTTATTTTGTACTGAAACAATGTTCTTTGAATTCCAGTGACAATTTGCTTTGACACAACAGTCTAAGAGTGACTGCACTGATATTCTCTGGCATTAAATCCTGTAAACTCACTTCCTCGTGCTAGACTCTGGCAGGACCTTAAAAGAGATATTTCTTGGTCAACGAATGATTACAAACAAAAGCAGACACAAAGAAATACTTTGTCCTTGGGCTCTGCCCATTTGCTTTTGTCAGAAAGAAGCTATTTATATCAACTCAGCAATTTAAAGAATAATGGAATTAAATGGTTTTATGACAGGAAAATGCTGCCAGCGGTCAGTCCTTTTGACAGATGTTTCTGTCAGGTTTTGCTGCTCTGGCAGTACTAACAGTGTGTAGCTGATACATTTTTTTATAATGAGAGCATGAAAATGTCAGTATTGAATCACTAGTATAATGCTATTCTTGATCCCTGTGAAGACATTCTTTATTTTCTTTTGGAAATGTACTGCTTTTATATTTAAGATATATTTAACAAAATATTTGTTCTTGAGAGCAAGACAGGCTCTGGGGCATCTGCAGAACCGCAGTTTGAGTTTTCTTTCATCCAGTGACCTGAAAACGTGAAATAAGCAAGTCACATGATGTGTTGACCTGACTTCTTTTTTAAAAATGGCACAGCAGGGAAGTGGTTTCTGCATACATGGAACCTATCTAGAGACTGCTAGTTGTAAGAGATACAGCTGTTACGGAATTCCCTTCCATGCTTGGTGTTCTGTGTGAACCAGCCATGTGTCAGGAAAGAGGGATAGGACAGCTGTCCTACCTTTCGTGCAGGTAATTATAAGCTTGAGTATGCTGCCAATGTCCTGGGCCAGAACACTGAGTACTAACTGTGTTATAATCAAAATCTGCAACCTGTGCTTTTATGTAAAGAGAGAACAGGCTTATATTAAAACAGAACTTACTCTGGAGTTATCATTTGACACAAAGCAGAATGAACAGTAGATAATGTACATTAATAAAGAAAGTAACCCAGCCGTGAAAAACATGGTTTAGAGGACCTCAGATCAAAGAATAATATGATAGGAGGAAAAAAAACCCCAGAACCGAAACATCAGTAGTATGTACAAACAGTGGTGGAATTTTTCTAGCATATGATGATACACAACTCATGAAGTGTTGCTCCCTTTACTTCGCCCAGGTATGCTACTGTAAAGCTACATTAGCATTGCATCAGGGAAGAGTAGCCAGGCAGTTCTGACTTGACCCATCACTCCCCTTCCAGACACATCGCAGATTTACCTTCCCATCCTACCCTGTTTTCTTCTGGTTTTTCTCTTTACGCCCAAGCAGACAGTTGTAGGAAGAACATGCAGTGCTGCATCACACTTCTGAGGTTTTATGTCTGATGGTCCTTATGTGTCCCTGAGCTGGAGCTGCATCTGCCCACCGGAGGCAACTTATTTTTACAGATGATACAACTACTTGATTAACTGTGTGCCTGCCAGTTAAAACTATTCATTTTTCTTAATCCTGTTTATCCTGTTACTCGTTACAAAATTGTGCATCAGTCGTGTTAATTCCAGCATCATTAAGGGTGTCACAGTCTTCAGTAGCTATTGACCGCAAACTGAAGCCAATAACAGAAATGCCTCCAGTAGGAAATGAGGGTTTTGAGAGGAACTTGTGATGGGTCATGCCACCTTCTCCTGTGACAGGTTGTGTCATTAAGCCTGTGTATTCAAGGTGGAAAGACATGCTACATTCCAAAATATTTTATACATTTATTCATATGCAATAGCGGGAGTTGTTTAGGAGCATACCTAAAATGATGGAAGGGACAGGGTCTTGCAAGGCAGAATTTAAATCATGTGTCCAAGATACTAGATTGATTGCGTTTTCATGGTGTTGGCTTAGCCCTTTTAATGCAAATCAGCCATTAAACCACTGGAAGAGTCAGCTAACACTGGGCAGACCTTACATCACAGCAGTCTCCTGATGGTTGGGTCACACATGATCGTGGTGGGGAAGTCAGTCCCAAACTGCCCTACTGAACATTAGCTGAACTTTAAAGTGAAGGTGCAGGCATAGTCCAACCTTTTCCAGCCTGGTCCTGGACTGCATCCCCAGTGGCTATTCTGTGTGGCACCTGACAAAGAAGAGAATGGCTTGTAGGCCCATTGTTGTACACAGCCACCAGTGTGTCTAATAATTATTGCAAACTGCCCCTCCCCATCTGTCACTTTTGTATTGAGTCAGGGAAGACACAGGATTAAACTGAGCAGTCTGATGGCAGCTTTTGGTCTTTTGCAAACTGCACAGCATTATGTATGCTGTAGAACAGCATTTCCTGCATACTTCCAGAATCTTTCCCAAAGTAACCTCCTCTTTTCAGGGAGTCTATCACTGAGGGATTGCAGCAAGCCAAGAGAACAGAAATGTTTAAGTCCTTATAGTCTTTCAGGATTTCTTTTAGAGTATTAACTCCAGTGGTGTCCAAAAATGAGATGGAAGAACAATCTACAACAAGGGCTTGGAAATCAGTTTGGTTAGGAACTAGTTGCAGGGCGGTTTCTCTGATGCCCAGTCCATTAACAGTTGTGTGATCTCCTTTTTTCAAGTGCTGCTTTTCCTTCTTCTCATATTTCTTTCTTCTAGCAGCTTCTAGGTTAGGATCTAAGTTAGTCAATCTGTACAGGGACTTCAGGAAGTAGTTTTTATTTGCATAGTAAAGCGGGGCTTCAAAACGGAATATTTTGACCTTTGGAACAGGAGAGAGATTTTCATATTCTAAGTCATCCTCGTAAAAGCTGGTGTCTTGGATCTGACCAAGCAGGGCTGTCCGCGGACGCTGTGTCCGAACAATGATGCATAACATGGAGAAAACAATGCCAACCAACAGCCCTATTTCTGTGCTGATCAAGGCAGAGGCAGACACGGTAACAACCCAAATAAGTGTGTCCACCTTATTCACATGGTACCGTGCTGGCACATCTCGGAACTTCTGCAGGGCTCCTCGAAGGCTGACAATGATGATACAAGCTAGGACACTCTTCTGCAAGGAGTAGAAGACAGGTGCCAAGAAGAGCAGCACCAGCAAAACCACCATTGCACTAATTACTCCAGAGACTTGAGTCTGGCAGCCTGTAGATGTCTTGACGAGTGTTTTTGCCAGAGCTGCACTGGTTGCAAAAGAGTGGAAGAAAGAAGGAATGATGTTGCAGAAACCCACAGCAAACATTTCCTGATTGGCTCGGATGGTGTAAGCGTATTTCTTTGCACACATTTCAGAAAGGGATACAGTGAAGACAAAGCTGACTATGGCAAGAGGCAAAGCATCTACAGCAACTCGGAGCATTAAGCTGAAATGTGGTACCTTGGGGGGAATAAATCCTGTTGGAATAACTCCAGAAACGCTGGACGCGTACACTTCATTTAACTTCCCATAGTGTGACACCAGTGTTGCCGCAACAATAACTACCAGCTCTGTGGGAAGAGGAAATTTCAGCTTATGCTTATACCGATCTCCCAGTTCCTTAGCAGTGACCAGCACCACGATACAAATGGCACTGGTGATGACATCACAAAGATTAGCCTGAGAAATGTTCCGGAAAATGTTAATCCAGGTAATAACAAGCATCCCATGCCCTTGGCTACGTGGGATTTTTATTCCAATCAGATACTTCACTTGAGCTGTTAAAATGGTTAAGGAAGCACCAGTTGCAAAGCCATCTAGTACAGACTCAGACAGGTACATAGATACGAAACCCAGACGAAAGATTCCCATTAGAACCTGAGGAGACAGGAAAAAAAATGAGCCTTAAATGGTGCTGCAAATAATTAAGTACAGATGGGAGAGAACTAGCAGGAGGCAGATAGCATTTGGCTATTCAAATCTTAAAACAGGAATTATCATTTAATGTTTTCAGTCTGCTTTTAAAACATGTGATTCCTTTTACTGTTGTGGGACACTACAAACCTGAGAGGTGATTGAGGAGTTTGCGACAGAGTCAATCAAATGTTGGTCTGAAATGGCTCCACTGAAGTGAATTCTGAATTTTATTTCCCATGCAAAAGAGCAGTGGATCAAAAAATGCTTCTACCAAAGCCAATTTTATTTTTTCTATCTCAAAGCAAATAAAGTTAAAACTTATGGTCATTGCTTTGTAAACAGACAACAGCTAAGATCCTTGCTATAGAGGCACTGTTACATTAAACAGCTTTTAATTTTAGCCCTATGAACAGGAGGGAAAGTGGAGGAGCACAGACAGCCTTTGTGGCATGCCGCAGGTCAGAAGTGGCAGAAGTGCTCACAAACTTTCCCAGATCCCAGGATACTGTCCTTAACTAGTTGCTTCTCTTTCCTTTGATAGCTTTGGGAAGTACAGCTTCACAATGGCACTTCATTGTTCATAGATGGGGCTTGAAACAGGAAGATAGCCAGCTCTTTCTTAATTCTCACATATATATATATCTATACAACTTATAGATAGGTATATTCATTGTGGTGCCTTCTGTGTCCTCTTAAGATCCTTGTGATGGGCAGATGGTAAGCCTTGAAGAGTCCAGCACAGCCATTGTCTGGAAAGTAGGTTGGTCAATCTATTTCCTCTCTTGTACTTTGTGCTTCTAGATTATCTTTGGACTGCAGTTTGGTAGAACATAGTACCGAGTAGCACATTCTGAACCTGTGTATAAGTAGGTGAGTAGATCTGCACTTTTACTAAAGAATTTAGGGAAACAATTATTTCTTAATTGTTGAAGTACACAGCTACCTCGGAATTTCCCTCATGATAAAATAGATTCATGCTTCCGTGAAAGCAGTGAAGCCAAGAGGCAGTATAGTATAAAAACACCCTTAAGGGTCTTGCAAAAGACTCTCATTTTACCTGTGCTTGCTAGTAGCTAAGAAAACCACCTACTTCATGCTTTCTCCAAATTGCCTCAGTTAGGCTTCCTGGAGAAAACATTCCAAGTCATTTAAATGAACTGTTACTGTATCCATCATTGAAAGAGAGTCAAACCAAAGCTTAGGTCATTCAAAGAATCTTTAGGAACTTCGTACCTTGCCTCTGGATGTCAGCAACCACTTACCTGGTACACTCCAGCTACAAATGTCAAGGCTGTAGCAATGCCAATAGCATAGCAGTCTTTCCCACACTCAGCATTCATTCCTACAATTGTAAAGTTAAAGGCAGTTCTGTTGGAGTGGCTGTCATTCTGCAGAGAGCCATCACCCAAGGCTGATGGGACATCATCATTCAAGTCAAACCCAGCCAAGAGAAGTTCTCGGTCCACAACTTGTCCTACCATTAAGCTTATCAGGCTGAAAATGCCGACTGAGACATGACGGGATGTGCCCATTAAGAAATAGATGATGTTGGCAAAAAATGATGTGTAAAGACTATAAATGGGCTTCAGACCTGCCAGCAGTGAGTATGCAATTGCTTGGGGCACCAGAATGATCCCAATCACTAACCCAGACATAATGTCCCCCCAAATGTACTCTTTGCACTGGTACTTGGGAAGCCATTGTAAAACAGGAAGGAAGTCCATGACGAAGTTCTTTAGCTTCTTTGGGGTGCAGGAGCAGCTCTTCCTCAGCTTAGCTAGCATGAATTCTTTCCTATTAATCTTGACACGAGTCTTTCTTTCCATGAGAAAGCAGGAAGATGTTCTGTTTTCCATCCTGGTAGCCTCAAGTGTTCTTTCCATTGTCCCAGAGTTTACTTCATGTATGTGTTTCTGCAGTATGAAGAAAACGGCTGTTAGTTTGCGGTTCATGTCTTTTTAGCACAGATGCTTAACACTGAAAGTCTGTTATCTGATTGTGCTTTGAAGGAAGCATCATCCCAACAAGAACACCTCCACAAGTTTACAGCAACACTTAACGCTAAGAGACGTATCTGTCGTTTGGGCCCTTTCTTGCAGACATTTAAGAGTATATTCAATTGAATCCAATTTGGTTTACTAAGGAAAAATAGAGTTAAATTAGTAATTTCTTTGTACAACAAGTATTTCCATCAACTCTTTCAACTGCTCCATCATGGAGATCTTTGTGGTCAGAAGCAGCACTTGATGTTGTGAAATAAACATATACTAGTGATACAGGCTGTGGTCTTTCTAATAGTGTATCTTGTAGTCATTGATGTGGAACTCACGTGGTATAGTGAGCTGTCACTGCAGCTGTCCTTAATGCACAGGAGAAAAATTATGCTAGTAAAAATGTGTAAAGCAGAGTTTTCTGGAGAGCAACAATTTAGTCATATGCAAAAATTTATATGCAAACCATTGATGAACTACTAGAAGCTGCTGTATAATAGCAACCTGTTGAATTGTTGATGGTTTTGATGTGTAGCTTCCATTGCTCAGTAACCATCTCCTCACAAATACCTCTTGACAACATACTGGCCATACACACGATGGAATCTTCTACCATCTCAGAAGAGTGCTACATGTTAGTATTTTCAGGTTTAAACCCAAAGTTACCCTAGCTTTTTTCTTCAGGGAACAAGATGTAACAAATAGTTCTATGGGCAGCAGAACAAACACAGTTTTGTTTCCTGTGGTTCTCCTGCATGTCAGTTTTCTGATACATAAAGACCAGGAAAATTTGTATTCTCCAGATGGAGGTGCTCTTGGTGTCTCTTGCCTCTATGAACACAACTGTTTTCACCAAACTCAATCTCTGCATTTTTACTCAATTGTCAAGTTCAAATTAGTTTAGTGCATTCATAAATAGTTTGGGAACCTGACTGAGAGACAATACAGTATAACTTGCAAGTGCCCTACCTTAAACAGTTTAAAAATAAAAAGAGGACCAGGGAGATCCATCCCAGTTACATTAAATAGTTTTTAGCTTCCACTGTGTGGGTTTCTTCGTGTTTGTAAGTAAGGTGTATTTCCATCTAAAGGGAAAACTAATTAAAATCTTATTAATTATTTAGGAAGATTGGTGGTGATTTTTTATCAGTAATGCCAAATTTACTTCAGACTCTGGTGTACCACGTGTTTATATTAGGCGAGATTGCTTGGACAGGAAATAGGTTGGATCTCGTCTTTGTTAGAATGCAAAGGTGAGAGAGGAGACAAAAGAAGTTACATCACCAAGAGAAATACTTCAGAGCATATGATTAAAATTTACCAAATACAAAATGCTAGCAACTGTATTGCAGGCTCTCGTTTCCTAGATGCAAAACCCCAAACATTTCCTGTCTTACCTAAATTAGTTTGGAGAATGAGAGGCTTATGTGTGAGGACAGCAAGTCCTGTTCAAATGCCACACACTTCTTACAGCCAGGTGAATTCAGACAGCCAAGAAATAAATACGGTGCCCTTGTTCTACATATTTAAAAGCTAGGGGGCAGTTTGATATCCAGTGAGTGCTTTTGACAGACTACATAGAAAAGATTGCATAGTCTTCCGTATGCTAGGCTCATATATTTAATTGTACAGTTGCTGTCTGCCTCTCTAAATTCAGACAATGTATTTGCAAGTAAATTTGTATTTAACCCCCCCCGCCATTAAAATTCACATATATACATTGTTTATGCAGATTTCTGAGGGACGGTAATGATTTTTCATATGTAACCATTTATTCTGATAGATAACATTTTCCAAATCCATGTCAAATGAACACGCTAGCTGTAAAACTCTCAGCTGTAAAACAATGTATTAGTTTCTAGAAACTGTTAATGTTTAGACTTTGATTTTTTTAATCTGCTTTTGTTGTGCAGAGTTACTTAGAAATGTTGACATAACCCATTAGTTTTAGAAAGGATCAAATGGCAAAAGAGAACAAGTGAAATGAATGATTCTCTCTGTCTTGTATAAGCTATTGTATTTTCAGCTTTTGAGCACCAGGACCTAGATGTACCTGGAAGCAGACTTAAACAAGGTTCCAGCGATTGAAACCATTTACTTAAAATGCTGACCTAACAAGTTTTCAGACTACAGGCAAAGAACATCACAGTGCTCTTGAGGAAAATTATGTGAAATTCAATGGGTTTAGTTAGGTTTTTTTACTATATCTCAGCAAAATATAGTGGCTTCAAAGTATTTGCCTGTTGAGTTTCAACATTATGCTAATCCACACGTGAAAGAGGAAAATACATTACAGTTTATTGGACTTTATGAGTCAGCAAGACCAGAACATTTGTCTAAGCCATCTACAAATTAACACTGTTATACTAAGAATTTATTCTGAAAGTCAAACAATCTTCTAGATTTGTGTATTTCCAATTAAAATCTCCAATTTGCAACTTCTGCTTCCAGCTATAAATTGATCTAGAATTTGCAAAGCTAGTTATCAAATACCTTCATTCACCAGCAGCTGTGATTCAATTCATAGGAAGGATTCTCAGTGCAGAGTCCCAATGAGTAAGATGACAGCCGCTGACATGCAACAAACCCAGAGCTGATGAGCAAGCTACAATAGAATTCATAAAGTCAGCCAGTGGCTGGCCCATCAAATCATCCTTGGGAATGATCAGGCGTTGGAGATAAATGATCATGTAGTTTCACTAGTCCTCCAGGGACTGGATTTGTTCAGAGATTCCAGAATGTGCTGGTCAAAATATTGGCATGCCCTCAAAGGCAGGGCAGTGATATTCTTCTGGAGAGTCCTAGGTCACGACCACTAAAAAGTAATTTTGTGTGGAGTCAAAGAACATTCCTAAATATCAGACTTCTTGCTTTTGGAAGTCCAAAGTGAAAGTCTGAATTTAAAAAAAAATATTTGAGGACAGCTTAACAAGACCTTAGTCATTAGTCACAAAGCTAAATACAAATGCTCTGTTTTCTGCCCTGTGGTTTTGCTGGACTTTGTTTAGTCATCTTGAGCCATTGTAGAGAAAACCAAACTGATATCCTGTTCTCATGTTTTTTGCTTTTTCATTCCTTAGTATCTTGGGTTTACCTTACACAATAAAGACAATATTTTGGAAACCCTCTTTCATACTTAATCACTAATAAAATGCTCAGTTTTAACAGTAATTTAATACTTTGAGAACCAGATAAGCTTCATGGAGGCCACTTTTCTCAAGTAAGATGAAAACTAGCCCAATGGCTGATCTTGACCAGCGTCTACAGTAAAGATTACTTCCATAGGAATTGCAGCTGACTACATATTTTGCAAACCTTTGCCCAGTATCTACCTTATAAACAATATATTTGAGGAACAGAATAATGATGAAACTTAAAAAGCAACACCAGTGTGCAAAATAACTGAAAAGAGACAGTTTTTCACCTTTCAAAACAGGCGAACAAAACCTGAGTTCAGAGGTGTGAGAGGGGACGCAAATCTCTTACCTGGATAGCTTTTTGACAGGAATGTTCAGCTCTGTTTTCGCACGTTGGAATGAATGAAAGTCTTCAGTTAGGCATTGCTCTATTTGCATAAAGGGTAATTATTAGCTAAATATTCCTCAAGGGAAGAATGGGTAGTTAGGGAATCTTGAGCTTGCTGCTTGTGTGTTGTCACATGTACTTCTCTGAAAACTTGGATGTATATGCAGCAGTGGCTGAGAAGTAGAGTTTAAATAATGCGTAAGATTATTAATTAACTAACACCAATCCAAAAATTATGCTGAGTTCAGGCCAACACATCTCTGACCTTGAAGCTGCTTCTCATGTGAGATTTGATCTTGTTTATGCATCCTCATATAGCATTAGCTTTTGATTTTACGTATTTAAGGTCTAAGTGTAGAACTGCAGTCTTGCCTGAAATTTGAGCACTTTGCATGCTGGAATAAGTACTGTTCTGCTCAGTGCACAGGATGGGACTGCTGGAGGTCAGAGTTCCATTCCTACACGTCAGCGCATTCAGATCACAAGATCTCTATTGCTTCTGTGTAAACCAAAGACTGTAAAATGTAGGCAGATCAGCAGGACAAAGAATGTCTGTTCATTTGTTGTGAGGTATATAAATGACCAAGTCCCTTCTCTGTTATCTTAGCTCTTTGGATAGGTGCAGACCTATCCAAATGACAAGTAATCATGCCTCTCCTCCTCTCAACAAAGGTGATAAGTAATGTTTAATAGTTACTAAGCAGTGTAGATTAACAGATTGGGCACAATGCCAGAACTCACAGGAGCCGCATTCAGTTAGCCTATGAGCTAAGGGGTGAGGAGGTGAGTGTTTCTCAGCCAAGGAAGAACATGCATGCAGTAAGAATCTGAGACGGGAGGTGTGAAGCCTGAAAAAGGCTGTTTCTGGATAGACGAAGCTACTTTCTCCTTCCCTTGCAGGGGAGTGCAGTGCACAAGCTTGTCTATAGAGGGCCAGGTTCCAACATTGTCTTTTATCCAAGTGCAAAAAGCTGTTTGTTGCTCTTAAAAAATAAAAAGAGAACATGAAAAGTATGGAAATGAAACGTGAAAACAGCAACATGAGGGTTGGGAAGGACATGTCACCTCTGTGGTACTAAACTAGTCACGGATTCTTTACTGTTACCAAGCACTAAAACTTGGTGACAGTGTCATTCTAATCCTGAAAGCTAAAGAAGGTCAGATAAGTCTTAGTAAAATCCTGTTTCTTGCCCCTTTCCTGTAGAAAGTCTTGTCAAGCATTCCTGTCCCTTTGCCTTAACCAAGATAGCTCTTTGAATAAAAGGGAAGCAGTAGTGCACTTAATTCTGCATAATGAATTTTATACACTGGTGGCAGTAGGATAGTGTGTCTCTTTGGTCTTGTGCACCACAGAATAGAAAATGGCTTTATGGCTTCTGTTAATTGCCTTTCACACCTGCAGGATTAATTTCTTGAAGACAAACTGACTTAAACTCAGTCTGTCAAATTAGTCCTTTCATTCATTTTGTTACCTAAATCTTAGAACCAAGACTCATCTTCACTTATGACCCCTTAAAATGCAATCCGCTTCAGGTCCAAAGTAAGCCTGCCTACTCTGTTCTACTTTATATCATGTTTCTAATATTTGGAACTCTGCGACTTCTAGTATTTGTATTCCTGAAATTTGCAGAATAATTGGATTTTGCCCCACCTCACTTTTTCTTTGAAAGAAACTTCTCTACATTTCTCTTGAACAGCACTTTTCCCAATATCAGGCTCCTAAGACTACTACAGGATGTTTAGATTATCACTTGACCCCTGCCATATAGAGTCAATTCTAACTTTGTTTTGCCTCAAGCTTAAAAATAGCACTTTCTGAAATTATAAAAGGAATAAATTTCAAAGTATAGTTTGAAAATATGTGAACACTGTTATGGCGGAGGACCGTGCCGTGAGGCTCAATATCTCTGGACAGGACAATTCTACATGAGAAAGAAAGTGACAAAATGAAGCAGTCTCTTATTCTGTTTCTAGGGGTTGTGAAGAAAATCTAGTTTTGAAGAAACTGTGTCTTATGAGGAATAAACTTTATTTAACATACGGAAGTACTAACAGCAGGAGGTTCATCAGTGCTTTAGTTATAGAGATGCTAGTTTACACTCCATACCATTAAGCCATTTGTCAGGGCTTCAGTGCAACAGTAATTCTGACTGGACAGCTCCTGACATCTTATTGAGTTCCACTGACACTAACAAAGCAGGACTAAGTTCTAAGTTTCCATGTAAAATATTCAATTGTATATTTAAGAAACAATGGTTAATGGCCAAAATAAGCAAAAGACGTGCTACAGTGAAACACGTATCTTTAAGAATAGAAGCTACATTAAAAAAATAAATGACCATTGACCAGCAATCAAGAGTTTATAGATGATTTTCCTTTGTGTGACTTACTATTATCCTTATGAACAGATCATAATAGTAAATAGATTAAAAATTGCAAAAGGTTAAAAATGAAGTCTATTTGAGGGTATTTATGGAATAAGTGCTGTAAAGAGATAAAATATGTTCACACATTTACTTGAGGATTTCGGAACAATTAATGACGTTACTACGTACAATTCATATCTGGTAACCTAATTATGTACTTTAAAAAATATCTCTAAATTAGTCATATGGGGAAGGTTAATCAAGAAACGTAGTTGAAAGTGTTTGTTTATTGGCTACAATCAGTAATATCAAACTTCAGAAGTACATAGTGCAAATGTAATAGCCTTGTTCTTCCTTCTGTGCAAGTTTTTGATGTTCATAAATCCAGTGAATTATAAAAAACACTTAAGCCTGATACCTGCATTATTTAAAATGTCCTTGAGCTTCAGTTAGTCTACAATTTACCTTTAAACCATAGCGACCTGGTGGTGTGCCTAAAAAGGACACATTTGGTTGTTATTTAGTGGGAAAGATGGGAGCACTAAAAATAAGCATCCACTCTTTTAAAAGACTCCGTGAGCTACTCCTAACATTCGTTCTCTAGCTGTGGCAAGTGCCCAGTGCAGCTGGAAAGAATGTGTATATGGGAGGGGAGAGACATGTCATTGATTAGCTTTTTTTTTTTTTTAAAAATAATCTTTTGTATTCCCTGCTGTAGGAGAAGCTTGTGAGATCTGCAAAGTTCAGTGCAGATGTATATGTTCAAAACTTTCATGCATCCCTGTTTCTGTTTCCCACTACAAACATAGAACCAGTTGATGAGCCCAAAGTAGCTGCAGTAGTTTCACAAGAGATTTCTTAGCAGTACACAGTAGCAAAGTTCCTCGGGAACACAGCTTTTTACAAGAGTAGATTAGAAACTCTGTCATGATATGGCTTGGGTCTATCCAGTTATATTAATTCAGTGGTGTTTATAGTGAGATAACGGAAGTAGTAGCACTGGAAAAAAACTCGTTGTCCTGCAGAGTGTAATCAGAGGTGGAAGATAAGTTTAAAATCATTACATTACAGGGACTGGTAATCTAGTGTTATTTAACAGAGCCAGTTACATCATGTGGAGGTCAAATACAACTGTAATACTTGGCTTTAACAATTTCAGATGTTTTGTGTACGTCCTTCAGATAGACAAAAAAAATGCTTTAATGTGTGAAATGGATTTAGAATAGGCAGTGTGTGAAACTATCCTTACACACAGTGTTGAGCTGTCTATGGTCATTAACGGAGTTGTGTCCTTTGGAAAAGGATTTTTATTAAAATACATCATGGAGGGGGCTTGGCTAATAAATCTTATATCTAGGAAGACTTTACATACCTTCAGCTGCCATTGACTGTAAAATGTTTAAGCTTGTCTGCCTTGTAAACAAAACTGCTTGTTTCATTCCTAAACATACAGAACTGTGGAACCGAAGCCTGCTTTGGTTGGTTTAGGATGAACGTTACTACTGGTATTTGTAAATTTTAGAGGCAAATTTACTGTAACAAGCATAGTCTCTCAGGACTGCTGAAGCTTCTTCATTCACCATTCCTTGTAGTCATGTGTAATCTTAACTGGATATTCAAAACCCATTTCTGTATGTAAAGAAAAAAGAGGATTTCTTACTGCATTGTGAGGTACTGTGTTTCGGAAGTACAGAATATAATGCACTTTCATGCTGAAAATGGAGGTATATTTTTATATTAGTGGAAGTCGTTTGGGATGGGGGAAGAAAGAAGAAAAGAGAGTTACACATGAACAAGAAGTCCATGGAGAGGAAGAGCTATCAGTGCCATGTTTAATAATATTATAAATATTATAAATTAGCCTAATTTGAAATGCCAAAACAAAGTTCAGAATACAATTACCATCTCTCAGTTTGGTGAGACGTGTAGGTTTGCATATCATTGAAAACTCTCTATAAATGCACTTGGTTAGTTTTACCTCCGTAATTGTAAGAGATTTTGCTCTATTTTACATTCAAGAGCCAAGAGGAGACACTGGGGTGCCATTTAAAGAACTGCTTTTTTGGGGCTGGGTTATAGGGCTCATTTGTCAGTTCTGAAGTATTCAGAAACCACTCTTCGCAGTATTCAAATCATCAGTATTCAAAAATACTGAAAAATTAAGAGGAAGGCATTGGATGACATACTCATTGTGCCTTTTCACCATCATAAATTATTAAACATCATTAAATTAGGAAATGAACTCTATCATTTAGTGAAGACCTATTTTTCACTTTGCAAATAAGTGATATATTCAAGTTAAACATACAGTTGCCTACGGACAGGCAAGGAATGATACGCAAAGATACCCTTGAAAATGGATCTGCCATGCAAGTAGATCCAGGAGCAGCTGGACTTCATCAGACACCATGTGCTATCTGTACTTTAGAGATTAGAGAAGTACCTCAGCTGAGAAGTCTAGCTGCAGATCTTCACACTTGCAGTACTTAGCACCGTGTTTTTCTTGTCTTGTACTGTTTGTTGGCATGTATGTCCTATTACATGCTCATCAATACAGATCTCACCAGGTGGCAACAAGTTTTGGAAACTGGAAGATGGAAAAAGTTAAACACATGGTAAAAGTAGTGCGCTGTGTATTGATACAGAATTTCAGATCTTGTTAACAGCATGTGAGTGGAACCTAATGGGCATCCTGAGTGCTTTCAAGAGGTACAGAGCAGAGAAAGTAGAGCATTGTTGAATTTGTTTTTTATTGCGTACTTGGCTGCAGGAAGGGCAATCGTTCTAATTCCTTGTTGTGATATTACACAATAAATTTGCTATGTCCTATGCTGCGGTTGGATTCACATACTTTTGGACTATATTTCCGCATACAGCTAACAGCCAAAAGAATAGAAGGAGCATAAATAGAAAATAAAGGTGTGAAAATGAAGGAGTGACAATAACAGTACTGTGAAATTGAACAAGTCAAATATGTGCAATGGAGACTCGTTACTGAAGGTGCAGTATTAGTCTGGGTGTTTGAATTAGAATGCTGGATGCACACAGAAGAGACTGCTGCTGTTTGGAAAGAACAGTTCAGTGACAGCTTTCCTAGGCAGTGCCAAGACGAGTTATGTGCTTGAAGCAAGCTAGTTTTAGTACTTGATCGTCTTTTCTCTTTCTTGTACATCTGAAAAGTCACCATTTAATCTTCATTACGGACTTAGTCTCCTTATCCCCTCTTTCCAAAACTTCTGCTTGCAGGTGATGTTATTTGGAGTTTGATCATCAAGGACAACATAAAACCTCAGTGAACGTTTTACTTGTAGCCATGTGTTATGCAGGAGGAAATCACTTCCATATATCAAACTCGATCAGAAAGAAAGGTGCCTTCTAGCATCCCAGCTCACATATAATGACTGAGCCTACCTTTCAGTCACTGACTGAGCCTTTAAATTTTTGGTGAAAAATCAGTCAAAAAGCGTTTTCTGCCACTAGATTTGCCTTATCATTACTTGATTACTTCCCTTCATAAATGAATGTAGACACAACAGATTTCAACAAGGGATCAAAACAAGATCTCAAAACAGTCTAAATTATTCACACCTAGATGATCTGATTGGATATGTTTACATGTCTGGAGAGGCCAGATCCTAATATACCTTTGCCTAAATTGCTATGCTTTCGTAGCCTGTTTCCCCTTTTACATGTTGAATCTGTTTTAAAAGGGGGGAAGTGGGAGTGGGGAGAGACACAACAGTCAAACAATAATTTCCTAGCAAGCTAACTCACCTTGGCACAGGAAGCTGTCGATGCTTTGTCTGCCTCTCTCTCTCTTCCCCCCACACACAGCACGCTCATTGCTGAAAGAAGGACTGAGACTGTGCTCACAAAAGCAGGCTGAGTAAGAAATGGAAAATCATAGGCCATGATTAGCATCAGCTTGAAAGCATTCATTGTTTGCTTGCACTTCTGTGCATGTGAGTTTTAGCCAAATTGCAACACAGATTTTGTGAGTTGCCTTGCAAGATAAAGATCAAATAACACTGATTTCAAAGAGGAAGGAAGCTAATTAAGTCAATTCTATTTTTATGTATTTAAAAAAATAAAAAGATTCAGCTGAATGCACAGCCTCCTGGCTGGTTTGTAGAAGAGGCAGTGATTTCCAATACATAACAGATGCTATATTTTGCATTTTTGAAGCCAGTTTGTTCGTAACCACAAAGATTCATACCTGTCCTTCTTTCTGCACATATATCACGCTGTTCGGTTGTGTGGATGGATTAACTGTGACAAGCTGTGACGTCAGCAAGGGCTGGCTGCTGTGAGGCTGTGAGATTTTGTAATGCATCCCCCATTATTGCTGGACTAGCTCATTCACGCTGTAGGACGAGCTACTTATGCATAGTATGGACCCAGCATGGACTGAAGTCTTCAGCATTGTTCTTCTGTACAGAAGCTGTGCCATAATTGTGAAGCAGATTTTCAGTCTCTACTACACAGCTGAGAAGCAAACATAATCCTAATAAATAAACCTAGTGGTAAAATAAGCCAGCTCTTTAGTGTGGGTGCAGTAGTCTGTGACCTTGCAACTTCGAAAAAGCTGAAAGAGCTTTTTGGTCTGCAAAGCACATGTGAAAAGCACAGGCTTGCCTGGGGACTACCAGAGAGAAAGAATAGGTGTTCATGAACCTACAAAACATCTAGTGATTGTAGTTATTGTGGGACATGGGGATTTCATGGAAGGGAGCTGATTGACTGTGGAAGCAAAAGCAAGTGGAGCAAGATCATGGTAGGAGCAGCTCTGGTGTGAATGAGTCTATATTTTCAGCTTCACTGAATTCAGAAGGGGTAAGTGTTGTTTATTAATAACCCAAGAGCCTGCTGATTTTATAGTTATTCATTAATTTTTTTGGTTGACATTGAAGAAACCTGGAGCAATAACTGCTGAGAAGACAGCCTCTGGAAAGGTGAATGCTAATGAAAGCTGTTCTACCTTTCATGTACTCTAAGGTACCATTTCCATAGTGCTTATGGTACCTGAGGACCTGCTTTGAAGTTCCAGAGGTTTTTAAAGTACTCAACTGAACAGGAAGTTTATAAAGACAATTGGTAGTTTTGGAGCAAACAAGGTCTTTGTATCAGCCTGAACTTTAAACTGGCTTCATTTCATAGCTGCAAAAGTAAATAAAAACCAAGTAGGCGGGATACTTTTGTGTTGTAAGAGGGACTTGAAGGGCAACAAGTTGCCCTCTTGGAAAAAATAAACTTGCTGACATTTCCTGTCCAGAGGTTTTGATCTTCATCTTGAAGATGCTGTCCTCACTGCTTACATGTGTTACTGTCACTTCAACAGCCTGTTTTCCTGACTGGAGAAATAAGATAGTTTCTTCTGAAGTCAGCTTCTTCTGGCGCATGTGGTAGCAGCAAGAATTTGAACTGGCACAGTTTATTAGTGTTTGTTCCTACATCTTTCCAGAGAATATCTTGGCTTTGGACACTGAGCTCCTCTCCAGGTTAGACAGGCATTTGCATCTGTTCCGGAGTTTTATGATCCACAGAATCACAGAATCACAGAATCATC